>NC_041393.1:737493755-737515634 GCF_002162155.2 Triticum dicoccoides | reverse complement strand
TTCATAGAGTTTTAGGATGAAAAAAAAGAAGAAAAAAAAGGAGGAGAAGAAGTTTAGTTTAGTTTTAGGATTCTTTTAGTTTAGTTTATTTAATTCAGTTTATTTTATTTTAGTTTTTGTTTTAGTTTAATTTAGTTTAGTTTAATTTTAGTTTAGTTTATTTTAGTTTTAGGAATAGAGGAGAAGGAGAAGAAGAAGGAGAAGAAGAGGAGAGGAAGAAGAGGAGAAAAAAAATAAGAAGAGAAAGAAGAAGAAAAAAGAGAGGAGAAGACAAAGGAATAGAGGATTTTTTCTTCTTCTCCTCTATTCCTTCTTCTTCTCCTCTTTTTTTTCTTCTTTTTTTTCTTCGGTCTTCTCCTCTATTTCTTTCTTCTTCTCCTCTTTTTTTTCTTCTTCTTCTTCCTCTTCTTACTTTTTATCGGGTATGTCGTTGTCCGTAAACCCCCTCCCCGATAACTTCAACATGGGGGGGGGGTCGATATACCCCCTCCTTGATAACTTCCACATGATGGGGGAGAGGGGCGGGGTCGAGGGTCGAGGATCACTGAGTGGTCGAGAGGGGGAGGTCGATCAACCCTCTCTCGCTCGACCAACTCTCGAGGACACCCAAACCCTAGAGATTTATCAAGAATGCCCCCATTATGGATGTGCATAATTAAGTTGATCCATGTTTTTCCTGATCTCATCTAGCATACCATATTTGCATGTTCTCTTGTGTCAAATTATTGAAGAAATCCATGGTCTCATAATTCGCCGGAAGTAACAGGTGCATGATGGTATGAAGCTCTCCAAGATTATTTTGGAACTGAATCCTGATAGGATAATTCGCCTTTTGGTACGAAGTTCAGCAAAGGCCATCCAAATAGTGATATTCGAAAGGCTCTTGCTGAACTTCATACCAAGAAGCGAATTATCCTATCAGGACTCCATTCCAAATAATTTTGAAGAGCTCCATACCATCATGCGCCTGTTACTTCCGGCTAATGATGAAGCCATGGTTTTCTTGAATCCTTTGACACTAGACAACGTGACATATAGAAGGGTAGATGAGATAAGGAAAAATAGGGACCATTTTCTGCACATCCAGAATGGGGTCATTTTGTTAAATCCCTTGTTGTTACGGACGTCGTACATTCATGAGAGAAACCATAGAAGCATTGTCGAGGCCACCCCAAACCCTAGAAGCGCTGATGAGGCCACCCCAAACCCTAGAAGCGTTGTCGAGGCCACCACAAACCGTAGAAGCGTCGAGCTAGATAGGTTTACGGTTGCCACTAATATATCCATCTGTCATGTTTGTATATTAATTGCCATGTTGTAATATTTCCAGAAACTATGGAGCACCGAGACTTGGAAGCAGAACTGTTGTTGGGGGACATAATCCACGGTGGAGGTGATCTCTTGTCGTATCTCAATGACACCGATGGTCTGGAAGGAGAGGGTGAAGCAGGCTCCGGTGATCGAACAATGGAGGTGGAAGGACATGATCATGATGGCTCCGGTGACCGAATGCCGGTGGAAGAAGTAGATAGTGATGACGGCTCCGGTGAGCGAACGGAGGAAGGAGCTGTTGCAAAGTCCGGTGAGGTATATATATTAATTAAACCTATGCAGACTAGCTAATTGATGCATTAATTGTTTTGGTATGCACACACACACACACACACACACACACACATATATATATATATATATTAACTCTTCTTTCTTCTTTTCTAGCCCTCCGAATCGACCCAAACTACGGTAACGAGACGAGGCCCAAAGAAAAAGTTGTGCCAGGACAAAAGGTTCACGATCACAGTAATCGCAGACGATGGCCAACTGATTGAAGCCAGCCGGACCAAGGAAGCATTTTCTGCTCAGTGCAAGGTTCTGGTTGGGGACATGATCCCGATTAGCATCCACCGATGGAATAAGCCTAAGAATGAAGACCCTCAAGTGTCTTATGTCAACAATAGACAGAAAGATGATCCTTGGACCGCGCTGAAGGAAAATTTCACCCTACCTCAAGAGGAGGATCCGGATAAGCCAGTTATAGATCCATTGGTCAAAGCTCATGTTCTTAAGAAGATGGCAGATCTATTCAGGAGGTGGAAGAATGAGTTGAAATCACTGTTTGTCGACAAAGAGAAGACTCCAAAATTCACCGGTCGATTTGAGAAGAGAAGAGATCATTGGCCCGCATTTGTGGCCTACAAAACATCGGAGAAGAGTAAGAATATGTCAGGGACAAACAAGATAGATGCTGCAAAGAAGGAGCATCACCATCGCACGGGGTTAGGTGGCTACCTCAAAGCCCGACCGTTGTGGGACAAGGCTGAGTGTGACCTGCTTGATAAAGGGGTCGAACTAGAGACATTGAACTGGCTAAACTGTTCAAGGACTTGGTTCTTCGGGGTTGGGGGAACCTTGGACCCTGAAACAGGGAAGTGCGCTTGGACGGAAGAGCAACTTGAAATACCCGTCAAGAAGCTTCAGCAGTATATCGCCACAGCACAGCAAGGGACGTTGTTCCCGACAGAGACAACAACGAGCTCACAGAGGCCCTCAGGAATCCTGAGCACCCTGGACGAACACGAGGCATGGCAGGCTCCATTGCATGGAATGTTGGGTTTCCCGGTGCAGGCGGTTACAAAACCCGGGAGAGGAAGAGGAAGCTGGAGCAGACCGAACTGCAGAAGCTGAATGCAAGGGTACGAGTGCTAGAGGAACAAGCAGTTCATAGGCAGCGAACTGCCGGAGTGCTACCTCTTGAGCACTGCGTTGGTTTTCCCTTGAAGAGGAAAGGGTGATGCAGCAAAGTAGCGTAAGTATTTCCCTCAGTTTTTGAGAACCAAGGTATCAATCCAGTAGGAGGCTCCATGCAAGTCCCTCATACCTACACAAACAAACAAGAACCTCGCAACCAACGCGATAAAGGGGTTGTCAATCCCTTCACGGTAACTTGCGAAAGTGAGATCTAATAGAGATAATAAGATAAGATAAATATTTTTGGTATTTTTATGATATAGATTGAAAAGTAAAGATTGCAAATAAAGATAGATTGGAAACTTATATGATAAAAGATAGACCCGGGGGCCTTAGGTTTCACTAATGGCTTCTCTCAAGATAGCATAAGTATTACGGTGGGTGAACAAATTACTGTCAAGCAATTGATAGATAAGTGCATAGTTATGAGAATATCTAGGCATGATCATGTATATAGGCATCACGTCCACAACAAGTAGACCGACTCCTGCCTGCATCTACTACTATTACTCCACACATCGACCGCTATCCAGCATGCATCTAGAGTATTAGGTTTGTTCGGAGTCCCAAATGTGATTACGGACATGACGAGGAGTCTCGAAATGGTCAAGACATGAAGATTGATATATTGGACGACTATATTGGGACACAGGAAGTGTTCCGGAGAAGTTTCAGATAAAACCGGAGTGCCAGAGGGTTATCGGAACCCCCGGGGGAACTAATGGGCCTCAATGGGCCTTAGTGGAGAGAGAGAGGGGCGGCCTAAGGCAGGCCGCGCGCCCCTCCCCCTCTGGTTCGAATTGGACTAGGATAGGGGGGCGGCGCCCCCCTTTCCTTCTCCCTCTCCCTTTCCTTCCTTCCCCCTCTCTCCCTTTAGGTGGAAACCTACTAGGACTTGGAGTCCTAGTAGGATTCCCCTCTTGGGGGCGCGCCATAGAGGGCCGGACGGCCTCCCCCTTGCTCCATTATATACTGGGGCAGGGAGCACCCCAAGGACACAAAAATTGATCTCTCGATCTCTTAGCCGTGTGCGGTGCCCCCCTCCACCATAGTCCTTGATAATATTATAGCGGTGCTTAGGCGAAGCCCTGCGACGGTAGAACATCAAGATCGTCACTGATAATCCCCAAGTGCGAGGAATCATCGTAGCACTTTCCAAAGATGGAAGTGATAAGTATGGAGTGTCGAACCCACAAGGAGCTAAAGGTAAGATCAATATTCTCTCAAGCCCTATCTGCCATTGATACGACTCTACGTGCACCGAACGTTTACTTCCAACTAGCAACGGGAAATAAAACTACGTTGTGGGTATGAAGAAGATAAGTTTGCATGAAATCGGAGAGCTAAAATAGAAAATTAGGTGTTGTTATCATAAAGTTAGAATATATTACTAAATAATATAAATAGCGAGTGTGGAATAATGGCGGATCGGTGTGCGGAATTGTCCTAAGCAGTTGTTAACAAGATCGATAGTCATCATTGCAATTTCATATGAGGGAGAGGCATAAGCTTGTATACTTTACTTGGATCATATGCACTTATGATTGGAACTCTAGCAAGCATCCGCAACTACTAAAGATCATTAAGGCAAAACCCAACCATAGCATTAAAGCATCAAGTCCTCTTTATTCCCATACGCAGCAATCCCTCTTACTCGGGTTTGTGTTTCAGGCACTCACCAACCCAGTATAAGTGAATCATGAACGTATTGCAACACCCTACAGCGGGAATCCCTCACGCTTGCGCGACACGGAGGGCACCATAGGACAGCACCAAAATAAAACATACAACTCATACCAATCTAGGTCATCAATCGACGCAAAGACAAAATATATCTACTCAAAACATCATAAGATGGCAACACATCATTGGATCATAATATGTGGCATAAAGCACCATGTTCAAGTAGGAATTACAGCAGGGTGCGGGAGAGTGGACCGCGTAAAAGAGATGAGGATGGTGATGATGATGGTGATGTTGATGAAGACGATCACCGCGGCGATAATTCCCCTCCCGATGGCACTCCGGCGCCACCGGAAGAGAGGAGGAGAGGTTCTCCCCCTTGTGCTTCCTCCTCCATGGCCTCCACCCTCTGGTCCTTGGCCTTCATGATGATGAAGACCCCTCCAGGATACTCCTCCATGGACACCGATGATGATGGCCCCCTCAGGCAGGGCGCCGGAGAGGGCCTAGATTGATTTCTCGTGGCTACAGAGGCTTGCGGCGGCGGAACTTCTGATCCAATCTCCGTTTTGGAAGTTTTAGGGTATGAGAGTATATATGTGTGCAGGAGGTACATCGGTGGACTTCCGGGCTGGCCACGAGGTAGGGGGGCGCGCCCCAGGGGGGGTGGGCGCGCCCCCCCACCCTCGTGGGCTGCCCGGGACTCCCCTGGTGAGCTTCCAGTACTCCATGGGCTTCTTCTGGTCCAAAAACAGGTTCCGTGGAGTTTCAGGTCTTTTGGACTCCATTTGATATTCCTTTTCTTCGAAACACTGAAATAGGCAAAAAAACATCAATTCTGGGCTGGGCCTCCGGTTAATAGGTTAGTCCCAAAAATAATATAAAAGTGGAAAATAAAGCCCAATATAGTCCAAAACAATAGATAATCTAGCACGGAGCAAACAAAAATTATAGATACGTTGGAGATGTATCAGGCATCCCCAAGCTTAATTCCTGCTCGTCCTCGAGTAGGTAAATGATAAAAAAGATAATTTTTGAGGTGGAATGCTAGTAAGTGCTTAAGTTTGATCAATGACAATTCCAATCACTTTTTCTAGCATCAATACATATCATAACAATAGCTCATCTCATAAAGCTTTTCATGATCAAGTAACAAGCAAGTCACAATATCAAGCATGGTTCAGAAACTTCATTGAGAACTAACAGACTATAATCTCAGTCATTGAAGCAATTGCAATTTATCATAACATCAGAAAGAGTCAAGAATAGAGCTTTTCAGCAAGTCCACAGACTCAACTATCATATAGTCTTCTACAATTGCTAATACTCACGCAATACTTGTGGTTATGGAGTTTTAGCCGGACACTGAGAAAGATAGGGGCTTATTGTGTTGCCTCCCAACGTATTCACCTTTAGGTGATGTCGACAATAATAGCCCATGCTGACTTACATCCAATTGGATATATATATCATGATCTTTCAAACACAAGGAGCTTGCCAAAGGATAAAATGAAAAAGGGAATGGTGAGGATCACCTTGACTCAAGCATAAAGTAAAAACATAAAGTAAAAGATATGCCTTCGCAGAGGGAAGCAGAGGTTGTCATGCACGTTTAGGGTTGATGCACAAAATCTTAATGCAAAAGAACGTCACTTTATATTGCCCCTTGTATGTGGACCTTTATTATGTAGTCCGTCGCTTTTATTACTTCCACAACAAGTTCGTACAAAGCTTATTTTCTCCACACTAATAAGTCATGCATATTTGGAGAGCAATTTTTATTGCTTGCACCAATGACAACTTACTTGAAGGATCTTACTCAATCCATAGGTAGGTATGGTGGACTCTCATGGCAAAATCGGGTTTATGGATTTTGGAAGCACAAGTAGTATCTCTACTTGGTGTTGAGAATTTTGGCTAGCATGAGGGGGAAAGGCAAGCTCAACATGTTTGGAAGGTCAATTACAATATACTTTAACTGAGATGTCGGAAAACATAAACCATTACGTTGTCTTCCTTGTCCAACGTCAACTGTTTTAGCATGTCATACTTAATGTGTGCTTCACAATCATAAAAGATGTCCAAGATAATATATCTGTATGTGAACCTCTCTTTCCTTATTACTTCCTATTAATTGCAACGATGACCAAAACTATGTTTGCCAACTCTCAATAACTTTTATGCCTCATACTTTCTATGTGTGAAGTCGTCACTAACCATGTTATAAGCATATGAAACATATAAAAGTTCAGGTTTATGACATTCAATTCATTCAACCACTTACTTATAGGATAGACATGAAGCATGTGAGCAAATGACAAACTACTCCAAAAGATATGAGTGAAGAACACTGAGTAGTAAAATTATTAACTAGCCATGGGAGGATTCTTTTTCATTCAATATTTCAGATCCAATGATTTTATTCAAACAGAAAGCAAAACAAAATAAAATGACATTGCAAGGATAGCACAACTCATGTGAAGAAGCAAAAACTTAGGTTCAACCGATACTAACCGATAGTTGTTGAAGAGAAAAGGTGGGATGCCTACCGGGGCATCCCCAAGCTTAGATGCTTGAGATTTCTTGAAATAATGTCTTGGGGTGCCTTGGTCATCCCCAATCTTGAGCTTTTGTGTCTCCTTAATTCCTTTTATACGTCAGTTTCCTAAATCTCAAAAGCTTCATACACACCAAACTCAACAAGAACTCGTGAGATAGGTTAGTATAAACCAATGCAAAACCTTATCATTTTGTACTGTAACAAATTACTAATATTATTATTCAACATTGCATACTAAATGCCTCTGCATATTTAACACTCCTATCCTCAAATAGAATCATTAAACAAGCAAACATATGCAAACAATGCAACCATAACAGCAATCTGCCAAAACAGTATAGTCTGTAAAGAGTGCAAGATTCATCATACTTCCCTAACTTCAAAAATTATGAAAGAAAATTCCCACTGTAGTAAATTTATCAGATCTTATTATGCAAAAGGTTTCAACATTTTAGAACATTCTGACTTTTCTAAGGAATTTTTGCGACAGCGGTAAACTTTTTTTTTTCAAACAGCAACATGTATACTTGCAAAATAAGCATGGTAAAAGGCCATCCTTGACATTTTTATTGAAAACAAAGGTGCCAAACATTATTCTACATAACAGCAAGCAAATACTAGCAAAATAAATTGACGCTCCAAGCAAAACACACATCACGTGACGAATAAAAATATAGCTCCGAGTAAGGTATACCGATAGTTTTGAAGACGAAAGAGGGATGCCTTCCGGGGCATCCCCAAGCTTAGGAGCTTGAGTCTTCCTTGAATATTACCTTGGGGTGCCTTGGGCATCCCCAATCTTAGGGTCTTTCCACTCCTTATTCTCCTCATATCGATATCTCACCCAAAACTTGAAAACTTCAATCACACAAAACTTAACCAAACTTCGTGAGATAGATTAGTATGATAAAGAGCAAACCATTCACTTTGGTACTGTCAGAGACAAGGTTCATAATTGTTCTCACACAATTCCTACTTTACCATATCATTTCTACAATTTATATTGAGGAATATAAGTCATAGAAACTAGAAAACAAGCAAACTATGCAATGAAAACAGAATCTGTCAGAAACAGAACAGTCTGTAATGATCTGAACAATAACCATACTTCTGCTACTCCAAAAATTATTAAATAAATAGGTGGACGTGAGGAATTTGTCTATTAATCTTCTGCAAAAAGAATCAACTCAATATCACTCTTCTGTAAAAAGTGACATCTATTCTCGTGAGCGCAAAGTTTCTGTTTTTTACAGCAAGATCACATTAGCTTTCACCCAAGTCTTCCCAAAGGTCTCACTTGGCACTTTATTGAAACAAAAGCTATAAAACATGATTACTACAGTAGCTTAATCATGTAAACATACAAAAACAGTAAGGGTAAATATTGGGTTGTCTCCCAACAAGCGCTTTTCTTTAATGCCTTTTAGCTAGGCATGATGATTTCAATGATGCTCACATAATAGACAAGAATTGAAGCACAAAGAGAGCATCTTGAATAATATAACTAGCACATTTAAATATAACCTACTTCCTATGCCTAGGGATTTTGTGAGCACACAATTTATAAGAACAACAATCAACTATCATAGGAAGGCAAAACAAGTATAACTTCAAAACTTTAAGCACATAGAGAGGAAACTTCATATTATTGCAACTCCTACAAGCATGTATTCCTCCCTCATAATAATCTTCAGTAGCATCATGGATAGCAACTTTGTTCTCATACTCAATTGGAACCTCTTTCGAAATAGTGGAATCATTACTAGCTAAAGTTGACACTCTTCCAAATCCACTTTCATAAATATCACACTAAGATTCAACACTTCCAAAATAGTGGAATCACTAACTCCTAAAGTTAACACTCTTCCAAACCCACTTTAAATGATAGAATTATTCATACTCCTAAAGATATAAGTGAAGTTCATGGAGCATTCTACAACTAACCAATATCCAAGCTCAAAGTGTATAAGTGAAGCACATGAAGCATTCTATAAAACCATACTCAAAAGATTTAAGTGAAGCACAAAGAGCAATTCTATAAGATCATACTTAAAAGATTTAAGTGAAGCACATGAAGTATTCTATAAATCAATGAAGGGATATCTCATTCTAGCATGGTTCTTGAAGAAAAATAAAAACACAAAGGACACAAATCATGTGAACAAAACAAAAACCAAGGTATACCGATAATTGTTGAAGAAGAAAGATGGGATGCCAATTGGGGCATCCCCAAGCTTAGATGCTTGAGTACCCTTTGAATATTTACTTGGGGTGCCTTGGGAATCCCCAAGCTTGAACTCTTGCCTCTCTTTATTCTTCTCATATTGATAGCTCCTCGACCTTCAGACACTTCATCCACACAAAACTTTAACAAAAACTTGTGAGATCCGTTAGTGTAATAAAGAAAATCACTACCTTTAGGTACTGTAATGAACTCATTATTTATTTGTATTGATGTTAAATCTACTGTATTCCAACTTCTCTATGGTTCATACCCTCCGATACTACTCATAGATTCATCGAAATAAGCAAACAACACACGCAAAACAGAATCTGTTAAAAACAGAACAGTCTGTAGTAATCTGGAAGTTTGCCAAACTTCTTTAACTCCTAAAATTATAAACTAAATTTTAAAATTTTAAAAATTTGTACAGAAGTAATGTTCAAAAAGAATCAGAACCATTTGACTTTCCAGTTAAAAATGTAAATTCATGCACTACAACCAAAGTTTCTGTTCTTATTCTGCACAAAGCAAACAAGCAATCTAATCATCCTAAAACCAAGCTTGGCACATTTATTTTTATAATACAAGGAATATATACAAGGGGATAATTATTTACAGAGAAAATTCCATGAAAAATTCTACATTGTTTCCGTGAGCATGAGCACAAGTGCTCAAGGTCGACCCTCACTTCTTCAATGCAAAACCTTACAATCACTTCTCTTTTTGAAATACTTTTTAGGCATGAAAGGCAAGTAATAAATTTTTTTGTATTTTCATTTTTAAATTTTTTTGTATGCTTCACCCACAACTAAACAGAAACAAAAAGGAAAAACAAAATCTACTTAGTGAAGAAAGCAAACAAGCACACACGAGAATATCAACCCCACGCTATTGCTCCCCGGCAACAGCGCCAGAAAAGAGCTTGATAATCCCCAAGTGCAAGGAATCATCGTAGCACTTTCCAAAGATGGAAGTGATAAGTATGGAGTGTCGAACCCACAAGGAGCTAAAGGTAAGATCAATATTCTCTCAAGCCCTATCTGCCACTGATACGACTCTACGTGCACCGAACGTTTACTTCCAACTAGCAACGGGAAATCAAACTACGTTGTGGGTATGAAGAGGATAACTTTGCATGAAATCAGAGAGCTAAAATATAATATTAGGTGCTGTTATCATAACGTTAGAATATATTACTAAATAATATAAATAGCAAGTGTGGAATAATGGTGGATCGGTGTGCGGAATTGTCCTAAGCAATTGTTAACAAGATCGATAGTCGTCATTGCAATTTCATATGAGGGAGAGGCATAAGCTAACATACTTTCTCTACTTGGATCATATGCACTTATGATTGGAACTCTAGAAAGCATCCACAACTACTAAAGATCATTAAGGTAAAACCCAACCATAGCATTAAAGCATCAAGTCCTCTTTATTCCCATACGCAACAATCCCTCTTACTCGGGTTTGTGTTTCAGTCACTCACCAACCCACTATAAGCGAATCATGAACGTATTGCAACACCCTACAGCGGGAATCCCTCACGCTTGCGCGACACAGAGGGCACCATAGGACAGCACCAAAATAAAACATACAACTCATACCAATCTAGGTCATCAATCGACCCAAAGACAAAAGATATCTACTCAAAACATCATAAGATGGCAACACATCATTGGATCATAATATGTGGCATAAAGCACCATGTTCAAGTAGGGATTACAGCGGGGTCTGGGAGAGTGGACCGCGTAAAAGAGATGAGGATGGTGATGATGATGGTTATGTTGATGAAGACGATCACCGCGGCGATGATTCCCCTCCCGATGGCACTCTGGCGCCACCGGAAGAGAGAAGGAGAGGTTCTCCCCCTTGTGCTTCCTCCTCCATGGCCTCCACCCTCTGGTCCTTGGCCTTCATGATGATGAAGATCCCTCCGGGATACTCCTCCATGGCCACTGGTGATGATGGCCCCCTCCGGCAGGGCGCCGAAGAGGGCCTAGATTGATTTCTCGTGGCTACAGAGGCTTGCGGCGGCGGAACTTCTGATCCAATCTCCATTCTGGAAGTTTTAGGGTACGAGAGTATATATGGGTGCGGGAGGTACGTCGGTGGACTTCCGGGCTGGCCACGAGGTAGGGTGGCGCACCCCCACCCTCGTGGGCAGCCCGGGACTCCCATGGTGAGCTTCCGGTACTCCATGGGCTTCTTCTGGTCCAAAAACAGGTTCCGTGGAGTTTCAGGTCTTTTGGACTCCGTTTGATATTCCTTTTCTTCGAAACACTGAAATAGGCAAAAAACAGCAATTCCGAGCTAGGCCTCCGGTTAATAGGTTAGTCCCAAAAATAATATAAAAGTGGAAAATAAAGCCCAATATAGTCCAAAACAGTAGATAATCTAGCATGGAGCAAACAAAAATTATAGATACGTTGGAGACGTATCAGTCACCACGCCATCATGCTGACGGAACTCTTCCCCGACATTCTGCTGGATCGGAGTCCGGGGATCGTCATCGAGCTGAACGTGTGCTAGAACTCGGAGGTGCCATAGTTTCGGTGCTTGATCAGTTGGGCCCCGAAGACGTACGACTACATCAACCGCGTTGTTATAACGCTTCCGCTTTCGGTCTACGAGGGTACGTGGACAACACTCTCCCCTCTCGTTGCTATGCATCACCATGATCTTGCGTGTGCGTAAGATTTTTTTTTGAAATTACTACGTTCCCCAACATACATGCCTTGCTGCACCTGCTGTCACTGGGAAAGGACACCACAAGATAGAACCCAATGCTAAGCACTTCTCCCATTACAAGAAAGATCAATCTAGTAGGCCAAATCAAATTGATAATACGAAGAGACTTGCAAAGATAACCAATCATACATAAAATAATTCAGAGGAGATTCAAATATTTCTCATAGATAAACTTGATCATAAACCCACAATTCATCGGAACTCGACAAACGCACTGCAAAAAGAGTTACATCGAATAGATCTCCAAGAAGATCGAGGAGAACTTTGTATGTAGATTCAAAGAGAGAGAAGAAGCCATCTAGCTAATAACTATGGACCCGAAGGTCTGTGGTAAACTACTCACAACTCATCGGAGAGGCTATGGTGATGATGTAGAAGCCCTCCATGGTTGATGCCCCCTCCGACGGAGCGCCGACGAAGGCTCCAAGATGGGATCTCGCGGATACAGAAGGTTGCGGCGGTGGAAATAGGTTTTCGTGGTGCTCCTCGATGTTTTCGGGGTACGTAGACATATATAGGTGAAGAAGGTAGGTCAGGGGACCCACGAGGGGCCCACGAGGGTGGGGGGCGCGCCCACCCCCCTAGGGTGCACCCTCCTGCCTCGTGGCCGCCTCGGCTGCTTCTTGACATCCACTCCAAGTCTCCTGGATTGCGTTTGTTCCAAAAATCATGTTCCCGAAGGTTTCATTCCATTTGATATTCCTTTTCTTCGAAACATTGAAATAGGCAAAAAAACAGCAATTCGGGCTAGGCCTCCGGTTAGTAGCTAGTCCCAAAAATGATATAAAAGTGTAAAGTAAAGCCCATAAACATCCAAAATAGGTAATATAATAGCATGGAACAATAAAAAATTATAGATACGTTGGAGACGCATCACGGAGCTACCCTAGAAGCTACCCCGCCATCTCAGCGGAGAAGCAACGTGGCTTCCTCCGAGCTCCTTCAGCAACCTGACTTCACGGCTCCTAGCTACCCTGTGGATGCTATCACAGAGGCTCAAGATTGCCACCTTATGACGCAATGGAAGAACCCCAAAGTGAAGGCGGCTGTCGGCTCTGTTGCACCTCCTGAACCCGGCGCAACTTTTCATGGCCTTCCGATTCCACAAGGCTATGCTGTTGTGATGGTGGATGAAATAAGGAAGGGATTTGAGGAGCTCGATCTTGACCACCCTACCGGTGAAGGGGCCGAAGAAGGGCTGTAAATATCTCATACGTATGTTTCCTAGGATCTACTACATGAAAATGAAAAAGTATTGGCTTGAGTTCTTTCGCGATAGGCCCTTGCAAGAAAATGCTTTGAAGATGAGGATTTGGAGACTCAGCTGGGTCTTACTCTGAAGACTCCATGTCTATGGCGGAAGGAGCACATCACGCTTCCGAACTGGACGCCTCCGCCTCCTCCTCCTCCGGCGAGCTAGCGCACTCCGCCTCCTCCTCCTCATCCAGGGAGTGATCAGGGCAGTCTGCCTCCTTCTCCGGCTGCTCTGGCCCGTGGCGGCACTCCGCCTCCTTCTCCGCCTGCTCCGGCGCATCCGAGCAGCCCGCCTCCTTCTCCGCCTGCTCCGGCGCATCCGAGCGCCCGCCTCCTCCTCCACCTTGTCAGCAATGACGGAATACATCCGCCGCTGCTCTAGCTGCTCCAGCGCGACGTAGCACTCCGCCTCCTTTTCCGCCTCGTAAGCAATGAAGGAAGACAGCCGCCGCCGCTCCGGCTGCTCCGGCGTCTAGCAGTACAACCAGAGGCGGGAGGCAGTACAGATTCGGTCCATCTCCCAAGCCTCTAGAGAAGTTACCATACGAGACGACCATGGAGGAAAATGAGGAGATCTATCAAGCCCAAGTGAGGGACTTCTTTGAATGGTGAAGAGCTATGAAACATCGACCTCCGGAGGAGAAGATAGATTCCGTGAAAGTTCAGCGCACTATCGATGCCTTGAAGCGACCACCACCGTCTCCGCCGCAAACCAACTATGAGCGCATTATTGAAATGACATATATTGAAGTGGAGCAGTCGGGAAGTACTTGCAGTGATCAAAGGTTAGCAGAACGAAGAAGTGGGAAAAAAATTCCCCAGCTCGACGAACAAGCGAACCAATAGTGCCCCTGCTCAAGGTGCCTAGCGAAATCGTCGCTAATCATCCGGGGATGGTGCCTGAAACCAATCCTGCAGATTACCTGCCCGACAATGCACATTTTGATACAATGGAGGTGGACGAATTCAAATAACCGGTACGGGAAGCCTCTCGTCAAACCTGGTCATCCTCCTCTAACAACGATGATGCAAAGATTCCATGAGTGGTACATGAAAAATTGCAGCAAGTCTGGGAAGGATACTTTGACAGTGAGAGTTAAAGAGGTGCACGACCTCGATGGAATTGATCTGTTGTCTGTTCCATTTGAGGAGTTCTTCCAGTTTTTCAATCAAAAGGCCCTCGATAAAATAATCGTCACTTGCTACTGTCTGTAAGTACTACTTCTGTAATTAAGTCTTTATATATAGGTCAGCTCTTTCATTGTATGTATATATAATTAATTATCCTCACTATATTATGCAAGATGAAGATCGTCGAATGCAGAAAAGCACAAATATATGATATTGGGTTCATTAACACAAATCTCATAGATGAATGGACGATTAAATATGATGCCACGCAAATCGAGGCCAACTTGCTATGAACGTTGCTTCAAAATCAAAACAAAGAGAAAATACTCTTTCCTTACAACTTCAAGTGAGTGTTACTGTCTTGTGCATATTCGGTTTCCCTTATTACTCGAGGTTATAGTAATGTAATTGATGAGTTATGCATGCGTGCGCAGCTTCCACTTTATTCTCCTAGAGATTAAGCTTGACCAGGGACTAGTACCCGTATTAGACTCGAGACGAAATGATCCTGAGGAGTATGCGACCATGACTAAAGTGCTCGAGAAGTAAGTTCAATCGATCATTATCTCACCATATCGGCAACTTTGTTCATTTCCTGATATCAAGTAATTGTTTTCTTTGTCTGGCAGGATTTGAAAAAAGTTCACCGCACAAGCTCCGAGACTGTCGGGGGAGCTGCGATTTACACACCCAAAAGTAAGTACTACTAGCTAGTTCAGCGCATCTCCCATTGATTCTAGCTACTTTCACCAATATCATTTATAGTGCTTCATTATCAGTTTGATTGACCTCTATTTCTCGTAAAATGTGTGTGGCAGGAACCCGGGAATGATTACTATGGATACTATGTTTGCGAGTTCATCTACAATGCGATGGTCAAGAATAAGCGGGGCTACTCTGAGAAACAGTATGAAGTGTGTAAGCAAAAATATTCACAATTGTATTTTATTACCATCATTTGTGTTAAGTTTCATTCATACACATGTATTGACCATCTTCTTTGATTTAGATCTGGCAGATGCGGGATGAGCTCCTACCACATGATCGCATAAAAGCAATTCAAGAGGAATTGGCGATATTCTTTCTTGACCACGTCATCAATAAAGCTGAAGAATACCATGTGGAACTTGACTTCAGATGTTAGGGATTGTAATTAAGAGATCTTATATTGTATATATGTAGCTAGTAGTGTCGGATAGATGTACGAAAACTTGTGTTCGACCAATCTCTCGGAGAAGGAGGAGGTCGATCACTTCTCTCTGTACACTAGTAGAAAAGGGGCCTATTGTCCCGGTTGGTGAGGGTCTTTAGTCCCGGTTCATGAACCGGGACTAAAGGGTCGGTACTAATGCCCTGGCCCTTTAGTCCCGGTTTAATCCAGAACCGGGACAGATGGGCCTCCACGTGGGCTGTGCGCTGAGCCCAGGCAGGAGGGCCTTTAGTCCTGGTTGGTGGCACCAACCGGGACCAATAGGCATCCACGCGTCAGCATTTCTGTGGCTGGGGTTTTTGTTTTTTTAAGGGGGGGGGGGTTGGGGGTTTTGGGGGGTTAATTTAGGTGTTTCATATATTGTGTTAGCTAGCTAATTAATAGAGAGAAGTGTCCTCTCTTTTGTCCGTGCTTGGTCGACGCTACGTACTATACATACGTATAGCTAGACACGCTAGCTAGCTAGTAAGCAAATGAAGGAAACACAGAAGATCGTCATGAACATATATGCATACAGAGAGAAGTGATATCGACCACCTCTCCTTCTCTGAGAGATTGGTCGAACAACAAGTTTTCGTATATCTATCCGACACTATCGGCTACATATATACAATAATTATCTTTTACAAATATAATCTCCTAACATACGGACGTGTGGTCCACATAGTATTCCCCGTCTTCAGCGATCACGTGGTCAAGAAAGAATGCCGCCAATTCCTCTTGAATTGCTCGCAGGCGATCTAGTGTTAGGAGTTCATCCCGCATCCGGAACATCTAATTTTAAGAAGGGGGTCAATACATATATATATGAATGAAAGAAAGTCAACAAAAATGATGGTAATAAAATAAAATCGTGAATATTGCTACTTACGCACTTCATATTGTTTGTCAGAGTAGCCCCGCTCACAGGTCGTGTGGCGGATGGACTCGCAAATGTAGTATCCACAGAAATCATTCTCTTGTTCCTGCCACAACCACTTTACAAGAAATAGAGGTCAATCAAACTGATAATTAGCAAGCATGCTAAATGGTATTGATGAAACTAGCGCTTGAATCACTAGGAGATGCGTGGAATATGCTACTATAGTACTTACTTTCGGGTGTCTAAATTGCAGCTTCTTCGGTAGTCCCGGAGCTTTTTTGGTGAATTTTCTCCAAACCTTGCCATACAAAGAAAACAATTACTTGATATCAGAAATGAACAAAGTTGCTGATATGGTGGATAATGATCGATTTAACTTACTTCTCGAGCATTTCAGTCATGTCCGCATACTCCTTGGGATCTTTTCGTTTGGAGTCTAAGATAGTTACTACTCCCTGCTCAAGCTTAATCTCTAGGAGAATATAGTGGTACCTGCACACGCATGCATAACTCATGAATATTACATTACTATAACCTGGACTAATAAGGGAAACCGAATATGCCACAAGACAGTAACACTCACTTGAAGTTGTAAGGAAAGAGTATTATATCTTTGTGTTCATTTATTTCCAATGATCGTAGCAAGTTGGCCTCGGTATTTTCGGCATGAAATTCAACCTCAGTTGCATCTATGAGATATGCGTTAATGAACCCAATATCACCCACTTGTCTTTTCTTCAATTCGACAATCTTCAATCTGCATAATATAGTGAGGATAATTATAAATACATGCAATGAAAGAGCTGAGTTATATAGAGAGACTTAATGACAGAAGTAGTACTACTTAGAGACAGTAGCAGGTGACCGTTGCTTTATCGAGGGCCAATTGATTGAAAAACTGATAGAACTCCTCAAATGGAATAGGCAACATTTCAATTCCAACGAGGTCATGCTCCTTTTTAACTCTCACATACAAAGTACTCCTCCCCTCAGACTCTCTGCAGGTTTTCATGTACCAATCATGCAATCTTGCCATCATCGTTGATAGAGATCTTTCATCTTTGACGATAGGCTTCCCGTACTCGTATCTTTGTATCTGCACCTCCAAGAAATCATAATGTACATCGTCGGGCAGGTAATCTGCAGGATTGCCATAACCGGGCACCATCCTCGGATTGACGATGTCGCTAGTAGGCACCTTGAGCGGGGGGCACGATTGCTTTGCTTGTTCGCCGAGCTGGGCAATTTGTTTCCCAGCTCGTCGTTCTTTCATCCTTTGATCACTTTTAGTACTTCCCGACCTCTCCGCTTTGGCAAATGCCTTTCCAATAATGCGCTCATAGTTGCCTTTCGGCGGAGACTTGGGTGGTTTTCTCAGGGCAGCCAGAGTGCGCTTCGCTTTCACCGGATCTACCTTCTCCTCCGGAGGTGGATGTCTCTTTGCTTTCAACCCTTTAAACTAGTCATCCACTTCGGTCTACGCCATCTTCACGTTTTCCTCCTCGGTCCTCTCGTACGGTAACTTCTCCTCCGGAGAAGGACCAAATCTGTATCTCCTCCCGCCTTTGGCTGTACTGCTAGACGCCGGTAGAGCAGACGGAGCGGATGTATTCTTTGCTTGCTTACGAGGCGGAGGAGAAGGACTACGACGCGCCTGAGCAGCCGGAGCGGCGGCGGGTCTCTTCCGCCCTTGCTGACGAGGCGGAGAAGGAGGAGGCTGGCTGCTCGGGTGTGCCGGCGCATGCGGAGAAGGAGCCGGAGTGCCACCACGCGCCGAAGAAGGAGCCGGCCGAGTGCCCTTATCGTCACTCGCCAGAGGAGGAGGTGGTGGAGGAGGCGGAGTGCCCTGACTCGCCGGAGGAGGAGGAGGAGGCGGAGGCGTCCAGTTCGGAAGGTTGATGAGATCCTTCCGCCATAGGCATGGAGTCTTCAGAGCAGAACCCAGCCTAGTCTCCCCTTCACCGGTAGGGTGGTCAAGCCGGAGGTCCTCAAATCCCTCCGTTATTTCATCCACCATCACCCTAGCATATCCTTCTGGAATCGGCCAGCAGTGAAAAGTTGCGCCGGGTTCAGTAGGATAAACAGAGCCAACAGCCGCCTTGACCTTCAAATTGCTTCATTCCGCCATAAGGTGGCAATTTTGAGACTCCGTGATAGCATCCACGGGATAGCTGGCAGGAGCCGTCAAGGCATGCTCCGGCTGAAGCAGCTCGGTGGAAGCCACGCTGCTTCTCCGCTGAGATGGCGGGGTAGCTTCGGGGGAAGCTTCAGCAGGTCATTTGCTCTATTGTTCTTCTCGTTCCTCTAGCCCCATTACCCTTTCGTGCAGCGCCTGCAGTTGGCTCTGCTCCAGTTTCTTCCTCCTCTCCTGGGTTTTGTAACCCCCTGCGTCCGGAAACCCAGCCTTCCACGAAACGGAGCCTGGCGTGCCTCGTGTCTGTCCAGGGTGCTCAGGATTCCCGAGGGCCATTGTGAGCTCGTCCTTCTCCCTGTCTGGAATGAACGTCCCTTGCTGCGCTGCTTCGATATATTGCTAAAGCCTCTTGACTGGTATGTCCAATTGATCGTCCGTCCAAATGCACTTCCCTGATACAGGGTCCAAGGTTCCGCCAGCATCGAAGAACCAAGTCCGGCAACGGTCTGGCCAGTTCATTGTCTCTGGTTCGATCCCTTTATCAAGCAGATCATTCTCAGCCTTGGCCCACTTAGGCCGGGCCATGAGGTAGCCACCTGAACCCGTGCGATGGTGAAGCTTCTTCTTCGCAGCATTTTGCTTGTTTGTCGACGACATCTTTTTACTCTTTTCCGGTGTCTTGTGGGCCACAAATGCGGGCCAGTCATCTCTGATCTTCTCATATTTGCCCTTGAATTCTGGTGTCTCTTTTTTATCGACAAACTTATTCAGGTCTTTCTTCCAATTGCTGAATAGGTCTGCCATCTTCTTAAGAGCAAACGACTTGATTAATGGCTCTATAACTGGCTTCTCCGGATCATCCTCTGGCGGTAGGGTGAAATTTGACTTCAGCTTAGTCCAAAGATCATTTTTCTGCAGATCATTGACATAAGAGACCTCAGGGTCTTCGTTCTTAGGCTTATACCATTGCTAGATGTTGATCGGGATCTTGTCCCTAACCAGAACCCCACACTGAGCAACAAATGCCTTCTTTGTCCGGATGGGTTCAATCGTTTGGCCGTCGCGCGCGATTTCTATGATCTCAAACCTTTATCCGAGCTCAACTTTTTTCTTCTGTCCTCGTCTCTTTACCGAAGTTGTGCTCGATCCGGAGGGCTAGAAAAAATAAACAAAGATGAGAGTTAATTAATATGTGTACATACCAAAACAATGAATGCATCAATTGGCTAGTCAGCACAGGCTTAACTAATATATATACCTGGCCGGACTCAGTTCGGTGATCACCGGAGCCGTCCTCACGGTCTACTTCTTCACCCTCTCCTTCTTCACCCTCTCCTTCTTGCACTGGCATTGGGTCATCGGAGCCATCATAATCATAGCTAGCTGCTTCTTCACCCTCTCCTTCTAGACCATGTCGTTGAGAAACATCAACGAGCAGACGGCATCACTTCCTGCTGCGATTATGTCCCTCAACAACGCTTCTTGTGCTTCGTCTTAGGGCGGGGTGTCCATAGTTTCTACAAATATTTACAATATGGCAATTATTATTCAAACATGACAGATATGGATATATTAGTGGCAAACGTAGAACTAGCTAGCCAATCACAATAAGGAATCATATTAATTAGTGGCCTCGATGCTGCTTCTCTAGGGTTTCGGGTGGCCTCGACAATGCTTCACTTGCTATGTAATTAGGGTTTCCTCTACCGCTCGGTGACCCTCGACGACCCTCGTTCCCGATAAAAAGAAGAGGAGGAAGAAGAAAAAAAAGAGGAGAAGAAAGAATAGAGGAGTTCGACTCCTCTATTCTTTCTTCTCCTCTTTTTTTCTTCTTCCTCTTCTTTTTTTATCCTCTTCTTGCTCTCATGTTCGACGACCCTCAACCCCGAAAACATACATCCATCGATATCATTCCATACATACATAGAAATCTACATTATATATGAACAAACATCTATGTCCCACAAGTGACGTGGGCATCGACGCTCGCGGTAGGGTAGAGGGTCGTGGATCGCCGAGCGGTCGAGGGTCAAGGGGTCGAGGATCGCCGAGGGGTCGGGAGGTTTCCTAGTGTCAAAGGATTCAACAAAACCATGTCTTCATCATTAGGCGAAAGTAACAGTTGCATGATGGTACGAAGCTCTCCAAAGTTATTTTGGAACGGAGTCCAAGATAGGACAATTCGCTTTTTGGTACAAATTAAGTTCAGCAAGAACCTTCCAAATATCGTTATTTGGAAGGCCTTTGCTGAAATTCATACAAAAAGGAAAATTATCCTATCCGGGACTCCATTCCAGAATAACTTTGAAGGACTTCGTACCATCATGCCATGGTTACTTCCGGCTAATGATGAAGCCGTGGATTTCTTCAATGCTTTGACACTATAGGAAACCCCTCGACTCTGAAACCCTCGACCCTTGACCCCTTAACGACCCTCGACCCTCTACCCTAGTTCCCGACCCTAGACCCCTCGGCGATCCTCGACACCCTCGTTATATCGACAACGACGCGACATACATATACATGGGAAAATAATGTTATTGGGGAGGGGGTATCGGTACCCCCCCTCGTGTTGAAGTTTCTCCTTTCTCCTCTATTCCTTTCTTTCTTCTTCTCCTCTTCTTTTTCTTCTTATCCCTCGAGAAAGGAAAATAAGGAAAAGGAAGAAAAGAGGAAGAAGGAAGAAGAAGAAGAAAAAAAATAAGAAAAAAAAGAGGAGAAGAAGAAAGGAATAGAGGAGAAGAAGAAAAAAATAAAAAATATTCTATTTTTTCTTCTTCTTCTCCTCTTCTTTTTCTTCTTTTTTCCTCTTCTTATTTATTTCTCATCTTCTTCCTCTCCTCTTCTTCTCCTTTCTTCCTCGTCTTATTTTCCTTTTTCCTCTCATTCTTTTTCTTCTTCTTCTTCCTTCTTCCTTCTTCCTCTTTTCTTCCTTTTCCTTATTTTACCTTTTCCTCTACACTAACCTAATTAAAATGCATTAACCTAAAATCGATATCTACTAACAACCTAAATAAAAAATTAATACATATATGAAAAAACATATATAAACAAAAAAATGCTATGAACATTATATTCATACATACATATATAGCCACATCCATTCATCATATAGCTATAAACAAAAAAATTAATACATATATGAAAAAACATATGAACACAGAGCCTCGACGGCGGCGGTTCACAACGAGGGAGGCCGGCGAGGGCGAGGGCGGCGGCGGCAAGGGCGTCGGTGATGACCACGGCGGGCCGGGGCAGGGGCGTGGCCGGCGACGACGGCGACGGTGGGGGGCAAGTCGTGGGGTAGGGGTGCGACCGGGCG
>NC_041393.1:737492271-737493066 GCF_002162155.2 Triticum dicoccoides | reverse complement strand
CCCGGTTGGTGCCACCAACCGGGACCAAAGGCCTCTTTTCAGCAGCCCAAAGGGCGGGAAGCGGCGGCCTTTGATCCCGGTTGGTGGCACCAACCGGGACTAAAGGGGGGCATTAGTCCCGGGTCGTAGCACCAACCGGGACTAATTCACCCCTTTAGCCCCGTTTGGTGCCACCAACCGGGACCAAAGGCCTGTGCTGCCCCGAACCCAAATATTTAGTCCCACCTTGCTAGTTGAGAGGGAGGCGCACCTGTTTATAAGGTGCGGTGCGCCTTCCCTCTCGAGCTCCTCTCTAAAGTAGGCTTTCGGGCCTAACACTGCAATATGTGCCTGTGGGCCTACTGGGCCTCCCACGGGCCTGAATCCTGGCCCATGGTAGGGTTTCTAGTCGTATTCAGGCCGTGGGGGCCCAGTAGGTGGCACTTTTTTTGTTTTTTTGGTTTTATTTGTTCCTTTATTTAGTTTATTTTGTTTCTATTTACAACAAAATACTTATTGTTGCAACATTTATTTTTTTCCAGTTTTTTTGTTTTGTTTTCTGCATTATTTATTTTCTTTTGTTTTTTGCTTTATTTTTTAATTCTTTTTGCTTTTAGTTTTAGAAAAATTATAAACTGTCTCTTAGTGCCATTAGTTTTCAAATTTGAAAACACTTTTTTTGTTTTCTTTGTTGCTTTATTCATTTTATTTTGTTTCTACTTACAACAAAATACTTATTGTTGCTATTTTTATTTTTTTTCCATTTTTTTTGTTTTGTTTTCTGCATTATTTATTTTCTTTTGTTTTTTGCTTTAC
>NC_041393.1:737484312-737491992 GCF_002162155.2 Triticum dicoccoides | reverse complement strand
TTTTTGCTTTTAGTTTTAGAAAAATTATAAACTTTCTGTTAGTGCCATTAGTTTTCAAATTTGAAAACACTTTTTTTGTTTTCTTTGTTGCTTTATTCATTTTATTTTGTTTCTATTTACAACAAAATACTTATTGTTGCTATATTTATTTATTTTTCCAGTTTTTTTGTTTTGTTTTCTGCATTATTTATTTTCTTTTGGTTTTTTGCTTTATTTTTAATTTTTTTTGCTTTTAGGTCAGCAAAATTATAAACTTTCTGTTAGTGCCATTAGTTTTAGAATTTCTGTTTGTGCCATTAGTTTTCAAATTTGAATAGTTAAAATTTAAATTCTTTGAAATTCATAGTTTTCAAATGAACTCTGAAAAAGTTGGCATAGCATGTGCATGTACAAAATGGAGAATGGTATCATACTCGTGTGTTACAAAGTTGGCATGGTATCATCATAATAGTTGCAGGAGAAAGTCTTCACTTTTTCTTCGCTTGTGTCATTTGCTTATTGCGCCGTAACCATGGATAATCTTCATCGTTTATCAGGATTCTTGGGTCAGCCTTGACTTTGAAGGGAGGAATTTCATGAAACTTTTCATACTCTTTAGACATGTCTGTCTTGCCCTCCACTCGCAGGATGTCCCTTTTTCCTGAAAGAACTATGTGGCGTTTGGCTCATCGTATGATGTATTCGCTTCCTTATCTTTTCTTTTCCTCGGTCTGGTAGACATGTCCTTCACATAGATAACCTGTGCCATATCATTGGCTAGGACGAACGGTTCGTTAGTGTACCCAAGATTTTTCAGATCGACTATTGTCATTCCGTACTGTGGGTCTACCTGTACCCCGCCTCCTGACAGATTGACCCACTTGCACTTAAACAAAGGGACCTTAAAATCTACTCCGTAGTCAAGTTCCCATATGTCTACTATGTAACCATAATATGTGTCCTTTCCACTGTTGGTTGCTGCATCAAAGCGGACACCACTGTTTTGGTTGGTGCTCTTTTGATCTTGGTCAATCGTGTAAAATCTATTCCCATTTATCTCGTATCCTTTCCAAATCATTAGAGTCGAAGATGGTCCCCTGGACAACAAGTACAGCTCATCACAAACAGTGCTGTCACCTCTGAGACGTGTTTCCAACCAACTGCTGAAAGTCCTGATATGTTCACATGTAATCCAGTCGTCGCACTGCTCCGGGTGTTTGGAGCGCAGACTGTTCTTGTGTTCATCGACATACGGGGTCACCAAGGTAGAGTTCTGTAGAACTGTGTAGTGTGCTTGAGACCAAGAATATCCGTCCCTGCATATTATTGAGTCCCTTCCAAGCGTGCCTCTTCCAGTCAGTCTCCCCTCATACCGCGATTTAGGGAGACCTATCTTCTTAAGGCCAGGAATGAAGTCAACACAAAACCCGATGACATCCTCTGTTTGATGGCCCATGGAGATGCTTCCTTCTGGCCTAGCGCGGTTACGAAAATATTTCTTTAGGACTCCCATGAACCTCTCAAAGGGGTACATATTGTGTAGAAATACGGGCCCCAGAATGACAATCTCATCGACTAGATGAACTAGGACGTGCGTCATGATATTGAAGAAGGATGGTGGGAACACCAGCTCGAAACTGACAAGACATTGCGCCACATCACTCCTTAGCGTTGGTACGATTTCTGGATCGATCACCTTCTGAGATACTGCATTGAGGAATGCACATAGCTTCACAATGGCTAATCGGACGTTTTCCGGTAGAAGCCCCCTCAATGCAACCGAAAGCAGTTGCGTCATAATCACGTGGCAGTCATGAGACTTTAGGTTCTGGAACTTTTTCTCTGACATATTTATTATTCCCTTTATATTCGACGAGAAGCCAGTCGGGACCTTCATACTGAGCAGGCATCAAAGAAGATTTCTTTCTCTTCTTTAGTAAGAGCGTAGCTGGCAGGACCTTCATACTGCTTCGGAGGCATGCCCTCTTTTTCGTGCAAGCGTTGTAGGTCCACCCGTGCCTCAGGTGTATCTTTTGTCTTCCCATACACGCCCAAGAAGCCTAGCAGGTTCACACACAGGTTTTTTGCTTTGATGGCCCATGGAGATGCTTCATGAGGCACGGGCATCACGTCGATCGAAGAGCGGACCTCTAGGTCTTTCTAGTAGGGTAGGTCCCAAAATATAGATTTCTTCTTCCACATGGGTGCGTGATTCTTGGCGTCATTCGGAACAGCTAGTCCGCCGGGACCCTTTCCAAAGATTAAGTGTAAATCATTGACCATAGCAAGTACGTGATCACCGGTACGCATGGCGGACTTCTTCCGGTGATCTGCCTCGCCTTTGAAATGCTTGCCTTTCTTTCGACATTGATGGTTGGTCGGAAGAAATCGACGATGTCCCAGGTACACATTCTTCCTGCAGCTTCCCAGGTATATACTATTGGTGTCAAGTAAACAGTGTGTGCATGCGTAGTATCCCTTGTTTGTCTGTCCTGAAAGGTTACTGAGAGCGGGCCAATCATTGATGGTCACGAACAGCAATGCCTTTAGTTCAAATTCCTCCTTTTTGTGCTCATCCAACGTACGTACACCGTTTCCATACCACAACTGTAAAAGGTCTTCAACTAATGGCCTTAGGTACACATCAATGTCGTTGCCGGGTTGCTTAGGGCCTTGGATGAGAACTGGCATCATAATGAACTTCCGCTTCATGCACATCCAAGGAGGAAGGTTATACATACAAAGAGTCACGGGCCAGGTGCTGTGATTGCTGCTCTGCTCCCCGAAAGGATTTATGCCATCCGCGCTTAAAGCAAACAATACATTCCTTGGGTCCTTTGCAAACTCATCCCAGTACTTTCTCTCGATTTTTCTCCACTGCGACCCGTCAGCGGGTGCTCTCAACTTCCCGTCTTTCTTACGGTCCTCACTGTGACATCACATCAACTTGGCATGCTCTCCGTTTCTGAACAGACGTTTCAACCGTGGTATTATAGGAGCATACCACATCACCTTCACAGGAACCTTCTTCTTGGGAGGCTCGCCGTCAACATCACCAGGGTCATCTCGTCTGATCTTATACCGCAATGCACCGCATACCCACTACTAGGGAAAAGCCTATACACAGAATTTTAGCAGCAGCGCAGCTCAAAAAAGGGCGCTGCTGCTAATTAGTAGTAGCGCGTGTGAGGGAAACTCGCCGCAGATTAGTTTTTAGCAGTAGCGCGGTCGGAGAAAACCGCGCTGCTACAAATATCGGCCGGCGGTGTCCACCTAACTCCATTTAGCAGTAGCGAGGTGCCGCGAACCGCGCTAATGCTACGGATGTAGGAGTAGCGCGCTTTATCTGAGCTCGCTGCTGCTAAATTTCAAATCGGCACACTTTTTTGTCCCTGTTAGCAGTAGCGCCGTCTACCAAAGCGCGCTGCTGGTAACTGCTTAGCAGCAGCGCGGTTTAGCTCCCGCACTACTGCTAACCCGCACCAACCCACCACCTCTTCCCCATCCGTCCCTCCCCTCCCCCTCCTCTCTTCCATTTCCCCTACCTCCCCCACACGCTCCCACTCTCACTCTTCTTCTTCCTCAAGACTTCTCCCCCATTACTCTCTCTCTTCTATCCACCTTTCTCTCTCTTCATTACTCCTACCTAACTACACCACCTCCATTAATGGATCTCCTTTCTCTTTTTCCTTTCCCCTCCACTAGTTGAAGTTGTCTCCTCCCAAATTAGGTAGCTAGATAGATGTAGGATTTAGTTAAGTGACCTATTTGCCCCCTAACTAGATCTATCTTTGTCAAGAAGAGCTTTGTGCACTTTTGATCTCCCTACAACATCATCTCCACCGTGTGCTCGATCTCGAGATAGAGGTGATGAAAATTTCATGCTTTTGCAAAATGGAAATATGTTTATGTGTGTGTGATATGTTTGTGAAAATTGTGTGTGTAGCATGAGTTGATGCCAAATTGTTCTTTTGAGTTGCCTATGTTTTGCCGAAATATCGATTTATTTCCGTTTCGGCGAATTCCGGGCAAACTCTAGATCCATATATGTCATATTTTTAGGGAAGGTCATGCCAAATTTTTGTATGACTTTGATGCATGCATGCATTTTGTAATCAATTTGTTTATTATTACCATGCAGAGTTGACGATGGTCAGTGGAACGATGGTGGATAGGTGGTTGCGGTCGGCGGTGCAGGACATGAAGGAAAATAACCGGACATAGGTTTTATGTCCATGTCGAAAATGCAAAGGAATAGTTTGGCTCAACCCCCATGACGATGGTCGTGTCGAAGCGCACCTGCTCATGAATGGTTTCATGGATGGCTATACTCGGTGGATAATTGAAGATGAGGATGACGATGTTGAGGATGCCGACGGGGCAGGCAATGATGACATGGGGCAAGACGAAGAGATGATCGATAATGGTTGCAGGGAAGAGGCCGGACATGGCGGCGGAGAAGGGGCCGGACATGGCGGAGGAGAAGGTGCCGGACATGGCGGCGGAGAGAACGACATGGACTCCACGCAGCAGAGTTCGTCGGTACTAAGTTCAATCATGCGGGGCCCTCATGTTCAAGCATTGCTTCGCAAGGAGACGAGTACTGAGAGTGCTCCTTCTAGAGAGGAGGCTAAGCTGGAGCAACTGGTGCTAGACTCGAACACTCCATTGTATGATGGTTGCAATCCTGAGGTGACCCGCTTGAGTTTCACGCTCCAACTCCTGAAGACGAAGGCTAAAAACAAATGGACCGACACTAGCCTCGATGAGCATCTCAAGTACCTAAAGGATGTTCTTCCCGCGGGTAATCTATGTCCTACTAGTGTTGATGAGGCCAAGAAGATCGTGTGCCCTCTTGATCTGCCACACGTTAGATACCATGCATGCATCAACGATTGCATAATTTATCGGAAGAGCACGCGGAAAAAACAAGCTGTCCGGTGTGCAATGCTTCTCGATACAAGAAGGCCAGGAAGAAATGTCCCCATAAAGTTGTATGGTACTTACCGATCACTCCCCATCTCCAGAGGTATTTTGTAGATCCCAAGGAAGCAAAGCTAATGCGTTGGCACACGGAGAGGAAGAAGCCCGACGATGGAGATGATCCGAAGCTGAGACACGTGAAGGATGGAAGCAAGTGGAGAGCGTTGAATAGCTTCTATCGGTATTTTGAATGTGATGCAAGGAACATCGTGCTCGGCGCGTGTACCGATGGCATGAATCCGTTTGGCAACCAGAACACCAACCATAGCACATGGCCCGTGTTTGTATGGAGTACAACCCCCCCCCCCCCTGGTTGTGCATGATATCGAAGTACATTCACATGAGCATGCTTATTCAAGGGCCGAAACAACCAGGAAATAATATTAATTTGTATCTGAGGCTACTTCAAGAGGAGTTAGACACGTTATGGAAAACACTGGCCAAGACATGGGACGCCAGCAAAGGTGAGTATTTCAACATGAGAGCTGCGCTGATCACGACAGTGCAGGACTATCTCGGTTACGGATATGTGGCAGGCCAGGTGTGCCATGGATATTGCAGATGCACGCGGTGCATGGATGATACGACGTCTCAGCAGCTAACGTCATGGAAAGATGGCGGGTCTGGGAAAATCGTGTACATGGGGCATCGAAGATGGCTTGAACAGGACGACCCGTGGAGAAACCGTGGAGATCTATTCAATGGTCATGCTGAGCATCGAGGACCTCGACGTAAGTGGAGCGGTGCCGAAATCGATGAGCTGTTCAAAAACTGGAAGGAGTGCCCCGCGCCGGGAAAGACGATGAGAAAGGCGCCGGAGCTGCTGCTGAAGGTATGGAAGACGAGGTCTGTGTTCTGGGACTTGGAGTACTAGCACAAACTCGATACACCTCATTGCCTTGATCAAATGCATATCTGTAAGAATGTCCTTGAGAGCTTGCTCGCAACACTGATGAACATGCCGGATAAGACCAAGGATGGGCCGAAGGCAAGAAAAGACTTGCAAGATTTGAAAATCAGGGAAGATCTGCACATGCCGCCCCGTAAAATGTCGAACGAGACAGAGACGGAGACAGAGGCACGGGAGAAGAAGGGCAAGAAAATAAAGAAAGAGGATTATTGCCCCCCTTCTTGCTTCACCTTAAGTTAGGCTGAGATCAATCAATTCTTTAAGTGCCTTACCGGAGTCAAAGTTAGTTCCGGTTACTGTGGCAAGATAAGCAGATATCTAGACACAGACAAGAAAAGGTTCAGCGGGATGAAGTCTCGTGACTGTCATGTGATGATGACGCAGATACTACCTGTTGCCCTTAGAGGGATAATGGACAAGCATGTCCGTGACACACTTATTGGTCTCTGCAACTTTTTCGACGTCATCTCTCGAAATACGATCAGTGTGAAGCAGCTCCGAAGGCTACAGGAAGAGATTGTTGTGATACTGAATGAGCTTGAGATGTACTTCCCGCCCGCGTTCTTTGACGTGATGGTGCATCTGTGTGTCCATATTGTGGATGACATAATAGAGCTGGGGCCGCCATTCCTGCACAACATGATGCCGTTTGAGAGGATGAATGGGATCATCAAAGGATTCGTTCGTAACATGTCCCGTCCGGATGGAAGCATCGTCCAGGGCTATTTGGCACAAGAGTGCATCTCTTTCTGTGAGAATTTTCTATATGGCGCAGACCAGCCGCCTGGTGTTAGTGTTGGTTTGCCCGTTAACAAGCACGATGGGAGGCTCGAAGGAGATGGTCACTGCAACGGTCGCAGGGAACTGCACGTGGCATACTCAAATCGACGCAACGACTTTGACAGAGCAAACTTGGTAGTGCTACAACACCTAGACGAGGTAGATCCTTTCGTGGCACTGCACAAAGAAATTATCGCAAAGAAGTATCGTGACCGGGGGGTATGCAGGACGGACGCCGATGTTACTAGAGAGTACAACTCCACTTTCCTGCATTGGTTCAAAGAGCATATTATTGCTAATCCCCTGGAGGAGGGCTCTAAGGACGGATTGCTCATATACGCCTTAGCACATGGCCCCTCGCCCAACCTCGTAACCTATCAGGCATATGATATCAACGGATACACGTTCTACACGGAGGCCAAAGATATGGACAGTGATGATCCGAACTCAGGGGTGACGATGGAATGCATGACCGGCAGCGACAACGGTGCAACTGAACGATTTTATGGAAGGGTCGAGGAGATCTGGGAGCTTGACTACTCTGGACTGCACAACACGACGATGTTCCGTGTCAGATGGGCTAAGAATGTCGAAAGAGAAAGCCGGATTTTCACCACCATGACTATACCCGATGCCAAGAGCGCTACCGTGAACGCTATCGCAAAAAACGAGCCATGGGTACACGCTAATCACGTGACACAATGCTTCTTCATAACTGACCCGCACAATCCCAGCCGTGTTGTCGTGAGGAGAGGCAAAAGTAACATCATTGGAATGGATGGAGTCGCCAACGAGGAAGACTATGATCAGTACGGCAACCCAATGAGGGAAGATAATGATGATGATGAAGTATACGTCAAAACAAGAATCAATACTACGTTACCTAAGAAAAATCGTACTCCATGGAGAAGGCAAAGTCACAATGAGGGGCTCAATTATTCTTCAACGAACAAGAAGGGAAAGAAGCTGACTAAAAAACGAAAATGTCAGCACTGAGGAAACGTATGTTATCGGTCAAATGATGTAAT
>NC_041393.1:737475114-737483514 GCF_002162155.2 Triticum dicoccoides | reverse complement strand
CCCCGGCGCTCGCCCCCGACCCGGGCGCGCTCGCCCCCGACCCGTCGGCCCTCGCCTCCCTCCTCTCCCCTCCCAGCCGTCGTCGGGCCTGCCTGCACCCTCTGTAAACCCCCCCTTTCTCTCTGCTAGGGTTTCAAAATTAGCTGAATTTATATGCAAATTTGAACTGGACATGTGATATGTGCATATGTCATGTTTTGGACATGTCATGTTTGGAAAATGATCCGAGATGCCTATGTTACGCCTGAATGTTGATTCATTTCTGTTCCAGTGAATTTCAGGCACTCGATATGTCCATTTTTTAGCAAAGGTCATGCCGAAATTTCCCGTGAATAAAGGCATGATTTGTGCTACATAGTTGGCATATCGAGTGCTGGCACATAGATTTATTTTTATGTCATTTCTCATTTATTCATACTTTTAGAAATAAATGAGGACACTTAATCATAGGAAACTTGTCGAACAACGAAGAAACTGGGCCTTCTGACCAAGATGCAGACGAGATGGATTATGAGGGTGAACAAGAGCCTTCAGCAAAGGAACACGGGGAAGCATCGCCTCGGAAGCCGTGCTACCTCGGTAAAAGGCCCATATGGGATAAGGAGGACGCGGAACCTGAAGCCGCAGGTCTCCCAGACCCCTTCGCGAAGTTCACCAACCCCTTGGAGTATGACTTCATCAGGGCCCGCTACAAGTGGGACAAGGAGAAAAAGGTTTTTTACACGGACAAGATCACGGGGAAATTGATTGGACTACTGGAGAAGCAACACCAGCTTGCAGCCGAAAGCCCTACTTCTCCGATGAGACCCAAGTGGGACACCCCTCTCAACCGGGCCTTGAACGAACTTAAGGGACTCCCTTTGGACCAGCGGCCGCAATATGGTCGTGTGCACGACGCTGGAGATGGCGCCACATGGAAGGTGTTTTACAACGAGGGCTCAAAGGCCAAGAAGCAGAGAAAGAAGTTTAGTCAGGCGGACATCGACGCGAAGGTGAAGCTTGCGGTCGAGAAAAAAGCAGCTGAGGACGGGAAAAAAACAGCCGAGGACAAATATGAGTTGCTACAGCAGGCAGTCAATGCAGGTGTAACTGCCTGCAGAAATGATTTTGCTACTAACTTGGTTCCAGTTATCATCAACTGGGCGAAGGAAAATCCAGACAAGACGGTACATGATTTCCCGATGCCCAGTTTCGTCAGAAGCAACTCCATGAACAACAACACCATCGCACCATCACTTGCTCACGCAACCGGGCCTCCTCTCGCAGCCGCTCCCGCTCATAGCAGCCCGTCCTCAGTCTCAGGCGCGCTAGGTGGGCCTTCGTCTTTGGCTGAGCTCGACGCCGTCACGGTAATTACATGTCGCACCAACATATATATATATATATATATAATATTCCATTTTTGTTGCCTTTCGGTTGTTTTACGCCACAGACATATGTGTTTGCAGGCGAAAGAAACCCCGTGCACCATACTCTACTTGATCAAAGGCCAGAAGGTGGACGTGGGAAAGGGGATGATAATGGACCCCTCGCAAACCACGTTCCACAACCAGCCGATCCCCGCTGGGCACTTCAGGGTTAGCTTGACCAGTGTGAAATCGGGGCACGAGGATTTGCCTCCTCCAGTACAGCATGTGGGAGCGGACAACGAGACCCCGCCGCGGATTGGAAGCTGCAAGGGTTGGGTGCTGCTATGGCCGAAGAATCTTATTCGTCTGGAGCCGGCCGAGAGCACACCAATAACCACACAACAAGCATGTGCGGAGACCACCACCCCGCCTACGCAATTACCAGCTCCTGTAGTGTCGGGTGAGAGCGGCGGACGACATGATGAAGGGGGTGCAATAGTACTGGCTGATGTAATTTCTCCTATAGAACAGAGAATGGATGATGAGACGGAGGTCGACCCTATGGATTACCTCAATAAAAACGCGTATGACTGTGACATAGATATGATGAGTCAACCATATGACGAATCGGGCTATTAGCTTGCTAATGACGATATGAATGATATGCCCGGGCAGGGTCGTAGCAGGGATTGCAAAAAGTCTCTCTTCATGAAATCCTCACAGGACACGCCTGAAGATACCGCCTCAACACAGGCTCAACTAGCCGGGCGCGAGGGTCGTACAGTACTTAGCCCAGGAACACTGGGGCAGGGGTTAAGGAAGGGTCTGGAAGGTGTGCCCAAGAAAAAGGAGAGGAAGAGATCGGGGAAGGTAACTGCCTCCAAACAAGCCAGAGCACATAGCAGCCAGACGATGCATTCTGAAGAGCGTGTACCCGTGAAAGGTGCGTCATGTTCCATCTCACGGGCGAGCCGTTGCTACCGCCGAAACCGCTTGAGGCACTATCAGGGGATCTCAGGAGACTGCACGACCATGTGCTGTCGACTGAGAAAAGCCTACTAGCCTCAAAGGATCCAGGATATCCGACATACGCGACTTGTGTGCCTGAGGGGAAGTGCTACATAGACACATGGCCCGCGGAGGTGTTCTTCCTGCGGTTTGACCATATCTTTGAGATGTTTCTAACAAGGCGGCTCGATTTTACTATCGTCCGCCTTTTTGCGCTACATATGAGCTCCGTCATGATGAGTGAACAAATCTCGCATATCTGTGTGGCAGATCCGTACTACACGCACGAGTCTTTCTTGAGTCTCGGCGACTTTGAGCGTGAAACTGCTAGGGAGTACCTCCAAAACTTCATGGTAAAGTATAATGACCGGGAAATTGTTCTCGTGCCTTATCATCCAAAGTAATTCAGTTCCGGAAAACCCTTTCGTACATTTCAATCATTCCTTCTCTCTCATATGGGGAATAATTTGAGGTGTCTTTTCCCTGCAGCAACGGGCGCGCCGTCCTTATAGTTCTTTACCCGCAAGTCTCCCACGCCGTGTATTTTGACCCTTCCAGAGACTACGAGAAAAAAGACTACACCCACATAATGAATATTCTAGATGATGCTCTCCAAGGCTTCAGCTTTAGAGGTGGCCACGTGCAAATCAAGAAACAAAGGAACAAGAAGGTGGGTTTCGCGCATAAAACTAACTTCAACTGCATCCATGTCCCAAAACCAAGCAAGAAGGATGGATTCTACATTGTCCATCTCGTGATTCAGTTCAACACGGATCACCAAAAGCTTCGCATGAACAGCAGAAATGATGATCATATCCACAAGTGGCTAGAATCTCATGGAGAAGCGGATTTTAAACTTAGAGATGACTTCTTTCGCATCCAAAGCAACATTGCGACGATCATCATGAAAGAAGTCGTCGATGAGAAGGGGATGTTCCACCACGGCCCTATATCGCGAGCTGACGTCCGAACTCGCATAGGCATGCAACGTCTAGACCTCACGCCGTTCAAGAAGCTAGGGTTCATCCTCGATGATATGGAAGGATGGAACTTCTACTGATTTATGATGCCGATGATGATGATATGTGTCGGTTGAACTTGTATACTTTTTGTAGCGATGAAACTTTGTGATGTCCACGGTCCCTGCCGAACTTGCGTAACGCTACTTTGTTAGTTTGCGTATGATGACGTGCGTACCTCTAGTTAATTAATTTGCGTACTGTATGTTGCATCTAGTTGCTAACTCTTTCTTTTTCGGTGTTGCTCTAGTATATTTTGTTGCATACATATGATTGTACATCCTCTTCATGAACATGCATCTCTAATGTAACAGGTACCTAGTTTCTTGATGGCGAGATGGAATTGCTATGTCGTGTACAAAGGGAAGGTTCCGGGGGTGTACAACGAGTGGCATGAGTGTCAGGCGCAAGTGAATGGGTTCACGGGCGCCAGCCATAAAGGCTTCAAAAGCAGACAAGAAGGAGAAGCTAGTTACTTGAGGTTCACGCTAGCGCGAGAGAGGACTCGTAACTGCCACCTCATGTATTGCATAGTTCCGCTCTCACTCATAGTGATAGCTCTTCTTGCGTATACCTTTGTTTAGATGGATGATGTTGTTGTAGTTGCAAGTATTCGAGACTTGCATGTATCGCTATTTTCGAGATGATGACAAGATACCACTGTGTGTTGGATGATGATTATGATGAGGCTATTTGTATGTACATGCTATGATTACATTTGTGGTCTCGCAGGCATTTGTATGTGTATCATGATGACATTTCTATGTGCTAAAGATTCTTCTCTAAAGCCTATTCAAATACAAAAAATTATGCCAAAAAAAAACTACTTAAATTAGCAGTAGCGAGTGTGTAAAACTTAGCAGCAGCGCCGCGATAGCAGTAGCGAGTCTGTGCAAAGCGCGCTAGAGCTACTATCAGTAGCGAGCTTCCGAAAGCAGCGCTGCTGCTAAACTTGTGTAGCAGTAGCGCCGGTTAGCACGCGCTACTGATATGTGTTAGCTGTAGCCCCTTATTAGTAGCGTCTGTCACCACGCTACTGATACGTATAAAACCCGCGCTGCTGCTAGCCTTTTCCCTAGTTGTGACCGGGCATGCGTTCAGATCCTTGTATGCACCACGGTAGAGGATGCAATCATTAGGGCATGCATGTATCTTCTCCACCTCCAACCCTAGAGGGCATACGACCTTCTTTGCTGCGTATGTACTATCGGGCAATTCGTTATCCTTTGGAAGCTTCTTCTTCATTATTTTCAGTAGCTTCTCAAATTCTTTATCAGGCACAACATTCTCTGCCTTCCACTGCAGCAATTCCAGTACGGTACCGAGCTTTGTGTTGCCATCTTCGCAATTGGGGTACAACCCTTTTTTGTGATCCTCTAACATGCGATCGAACTTCAGCTTCTCCTTTGGACTTTCGCATTGCGTCCTTGCATCGACAATGACCCGGCGGAGATCATCATCATCGGGCACATTGTTTGGTTCCTCTTGATCTTCAGCAGCTTCGCCCGTTGCAGCACCATCGTGCACATCGTATGGTTCCTCTTGATGTTTAGTAGCATCACCGTATTCAGGGGGCACATAGTTGTCATCGTACTCTTCTTCTTCGCCGTCTTCCATCATAACCCCTATTTCTCCGTGCCTCGTCCAAACATTATAGTGTGGCATGAAACCCTTGTAAAGTAGGTGGGTGTGAAGGATTTTCCGGTCAGAGTAAGACTTCGTATTCCCACATATAGGGCATGGACAACACATAAAACCATTCTGCTTGTTTGCCTCAGCCACTTCGAGAAAATCATGCACGCCCTTAGTGTACTCGGAGGTGTGTCTGTCACCGTACATCTATTGCCGGTTCATGTGCATGCATTATATATAATTAAGTGTGTCAAAAATCATTACAGAACATCATGAATATATAATTAAGTGACCAAATTAATAGAAGTTCATCATCACATAAAAACCAAAGTACATACATAGTTCTCATCTAACAACATAAAGCTCTGCAGAGCATCTAAATTAATTAAACCATACATTGAAACTATGTAAAACATTTCAATGCGAAAACAAATGCGATCAGAATCGCAACCAAGGTAACAACTAATCCAACGGCATAATGATACCAAGCCTCGGTATGAATGGCATATTTTCTAATCTTTCTAATCTTCAAGCGCATTGCATCCATCTTGATCTTCTAATCATCGACGACATCCGCAACATGCAACTCCAATATCATCTTCTCCTCCTCAAGTTTTTTTATTTTTTCCATCAAGAAATTGTTTTCTTCTTCAACTAAATTTAACCTCTCGACAATAGGGTCGGTTGAAATTTCCGGTTCAACAACATCCTAGATAAATAAAATCTATGTCATGTTGGTCGGCATAATTTTCATAAACAATAAATGAACCAATAGTTATGAAAAGATAATATATACCACATCCGAATCATAGACAGGACGAGGGCCAAAGGAGCGGATACCAAAACCATCGCACTATATAAGATGCAATAATAAAAGTAAGAAAATAATACAAGTATCTATCTAAACATACAAGTAAGAATATTTTCCTTTCAGAAAGAAGATAAGAACAAGAGGCTCACCACGGTGGTGCCGGCGATGAGATCGGCGCGGGTGATCGACGACAGTGAAGACGGGGGCGGGGCGTGACGGACTGCTAAACCTAAAAAAATATTGAGGAAAATGGAGCTTGGCGGTCGAGCTTGGAGAGGAGAAACCTTAAGTAGTGTGGCTCGGGCATTCCATCGAACACCTTGTTTCCATAGGAGGTGAGCTAGAGCACCACCAAGCCCTCTCCCCCTCGGCCAGGAAAAAACAGAGCAATGTGCTCTGCTCTTGCGCGAGGGGGTATATATAGGCACCACCATTGGTCCCGGTTGGTGGCATCAACCGGGACTAAAGGGCAGCCTTTGGTCCCGATTCAAGCAACGAACCGGGATCAATGGTGGTGGGCCAGGAGCGAGGCCCATTGGTCCCAGTTCGTCTCACCAACCGGGATCAAAAGGTCCGGACGAACCGGGACCAATGGCCCACGAGGCCCGGCCGGCCCCCTGGGCTCACGAACCGGGGCAAATACCCCCATTGGTCCCGGTTCTGGATTGAACCGGAACTAATGGGCTGATCTGCCCTGGGCCATTGCCCCCTTTTCTACTAGTGGTATATGTTCATGACGATCTTATGTACTTAATGGTTTCCTTCATTTCCTTACTAGCTAGCGTGTCGCGAGTTCTCTCTATACATATAGTATACGTAGCGTCGACCAAGCACAAAGATAAGAGAGGACAATTCTCTCCATTAGCTATCTACCACAATATATGAAACCCCTAAATTAACCCTACAAAACCCCCAAAACCCCCCACACCCCCCTTAAAAAAACAAAACCCCCAGCCCCTGAACTGCTGACGCGTGGATGCCTTTTGGTCCCGGTTGGTGCTACCAACCGGGACAAAAGGCCCTCCTACCTGGGCAGGCCGCAGTGGCCACATGGAACCCCTTTAGTCCTCATTCGTAGCGAACCGGGACTAAAGGCATTGGGCTTTAGTACCGACCCATTAGTCCCGGTTCCAGAACGGGAACAAATGAGCCTCTCAAACCGGGACAAATGGGCCTTTTTCTACTAGTGAGATATGCCCTTTTGCGCCGTTACCGTCCGTTCAGAGGACTTTGACCTTGTCGAAAAAATGGTAAAAAAATCAGAAATTTTGTGGGATCGAAGGTACTCAAGTGCGCAAGGCACATGCAAATTTTCGTGTTGTTTGGACACTCTAGGAGCTCATGGCAAAGGAAAAATAGTAAATTTGTACGCCTGTGGACAGTAAATTCAAGAAAATAGCAAGTAAATTCAAAAAAGTATATTTTTTGGCATCCAAGATGCTCGGGCGCGCAAGCGGTGTGCAAAATTTTTGTTGTCTTTGGACATTGTAGGAGCTCGTGCAGAAAAAAAATATGTCTAGAAAAAACTTAGAAAAAATACACTATATTTTTTTGCTAGAGCTCCTTGCATGCCATTTGATAACAGAATTTTGCACACACCTTGGCAACCCATCATCTTGTATGCCATTTTTTTCATATTTTCTTTAACTTTCTTGCTTATTTTTGTAATTTACAGTTCACATGCGTACAGATTTACTGTTTTTTCTTTGCCATGAGCTCCTGGTATGTGTACATCACGGAAATTTGCATGGCACCTTGCGCACCTAAGTATTTTTGATCCCACAAAATTTCAGATTTTTTTGATTCTTTTTTGCTATTCTTTTCGAGACGGTCAAAGCCCTTTGACTGGACGGTAACGGTGCAGAAGGGCATTTCTATATGGACACCTAACAGCAGATTGGTAAATTTGAGCACCCTTTAAAATTAGGGGCAAATCTGTGTAGTGGGATCAAGTTAGGGGCACAAATGTAAATGACCCTAGTAAAAAAGGTAAAAAAGGCTGACTTCAATCTACTTAGCAAAATTGGGAACTAGGTGAGCTGGCAATTGGCGCTAGGTACACTATATAGCGAGACCATGGTTCGTATCTTGCTATCCATGTGCTAGAATAATGAGTTGGTTGTGATATCCTATAAGTTTTAACTCTAGTCTACCCTGACTTGTTTATGACTAAAGGCTTTGTTGTTGTTGTTGTCCAAGAAGCATAATTGTGTTTCTAGCTAAATTAAATTTGTGCCTTCACCAGAAGCAAAATTGTGCCTCCATAAAATGCAAATTTGTGCTCCTCATGAAAACACAAATTTTCCCACGCAAAACAGTTGAAAAAATATTTTCCCTCCAAAACAAAGGAAAAACTTTACGAAAACCAAAAAAACAAAAATTAAACCTATCTATAACCGAGAACATTTACAGAAAACAAAAACGAAATCCCCGATTTGTAGAGGCATCGGAAACTTACTTGTAAAAGTGGACCTTCCAGGTAATCTCCCCTCCCTCCCCCGACCCCGCGCCCGCGCCGCCTCCCTGGGGGGCGGCCGGGGCGGCTCCCCCCGCTCTCCTCTCCTCCCCCCTTCCCCGTGCC
>NC_041393.1:737461585-737474837 GCF_002162155.2 Triticum dicoccoides | reverse complement strand
TGACCTGGGGCTAGGGCTGGCGGCGGGTGTCCTTCGGCTGACGGCGGCCCGGCGGCCTGGTGACGGCTGGCTGCGGCCCGTCGCGGTGGTGGCGCCGTCCTTTGGCGGCGGGGCGGTCTGGTGCAAGTTGGCCGGCGGCGCGTCCCCGGCCCAGATCTGGGCCCTTAGGGCCCCATCTGGGTCCTAGCGGGCCGGTCCCCGGGCGTGGCTTCGTTGTCTGCGGCGCGGTGAGGAGGAGGAGCGGCTCGGATTTGGGGCGGCGGCACCGACGGCGCGCCGGCAGCAGCGCGAAGGCGGGAGCTTTACGGGCCCACGAGGGCTCGGCCGGGCCTGTAGGCCCACGGGCCTGGTGTGCTCCTGCTATTGCGTCCGGACAGCTACCGTCGCAAACGGTGGAGGTGGGGCCCTCCCGCGTGCCGACGGTGCTGATGCCCTAGTCCCGGCTCTGATTCTTCGTCATGCTGTCCTCACTTCGCGGTGCCGTGGTGAGACGGGGTGGGGGCCTCATGACCGCGTTGGCGCAAAGTGGTGGTTGGTTTGGTGGCAGGCTCCGGGGCGCCCGAGGTGCGGGTTGGGATTGGGGGAAACCCCTGTCGGCATGGCCAACACCGCCGCGGTGGCGCCTGTGGGTGCCACCTGACCTTCCGGGAGGGCGTCGAGGCTACCCTTCCTCTCGCCTCGTCGTGTACGGGGGAAACCCTTGGCAGCAGCGTCGTCATCGTCGCGATCCTTCTTGGAGGTTGGTAGGTGCCGGCGCTTCGGAGTCTTGAAGTCTAGTGGAAGATCCTGGTGGGCGTTGCGATCGTAAGGCTTTTTCGTTTTTGTTGATCCGCTGTTGTCGGCATTAGTTTCTTTTGCTTTTCTCTGTCGTTTTTTTTGGGTGTGACTGTACTGCTTCTGCCCAACACCTACCCATGTATGGTTCGGTTGGTTGCTTTGTATACAAAGCGGGGAAAACCCCTTTTTCGGCGAAAACGAAATCCCCAGCAAACAACATTTGACGGAGGCTGGACACACCTCTGACATGCTCCTAGGCAACCAAAGTGCACTCGGCGAGGAATAACCTTCGGTGTTTTTTTAATTGTTTGAATTGCTTACCACACGTGTCACCTGATAGGAATAACCTCTAGTTAGTTCCTCGGCCGGCCTACTGATCCTTTTTAATCGGTTCTTCGACTTTTTTTCCTAGCATCATTCATGTCCGGTTTAACACTTTCTAGATGGGCCTCGTGGTCTTGTGAGCGACTCAAATTGGGCCCATCGAAGCTCACAGACCAGTGTTCTCTGCCCTCTCTCTTTTCTCATGGCGCCCGCCGCCGGCGAAAACCCACCACTGGCGGCGGCGGAGAGTAGTGACACCGGTGAGTGCCGGTGGATAGCGGCCCTCTCCGAGCGCGAGCTCGTCCGTGACGCCCCCTCCCTCCTCTTATCTCTTAGTTTCTTCCTCCTGTTGCTTTCACCTTCCTTATGATCAGTTCGATGGTGCTGGCGGTGCAGGATTTTCTCCTCAGCATGAAGATGCTGGCCGAGAAGCGGGCGGAGACCGCCGGCCGCCCCCACCTCGCCGACGGGTTAGATCTGCGCACGCTGGGGGCTCTCGGTACTGCTTGAACTACTTCTGTATTGCTTCATCCATGTCTCTCGGTACTATGAAATCCTTGTAACATCAGTAATAGAATAGAATCTGATCCCCAGGATAACAAACTAAATGGAAATGCCTAATTAGTTTGCTGCCGACGGTGAATCGGACACTATCTACTGGGTCCAATGCAAGGTACTCTGTTGTTGATACTCTGAATTTGGGCAGTGGAAGTGACGGCTTTGGATCAAATTTATGGATTCATAGCATAGAACATTTTTTTCTGCATTAGAGTTGCGGCCTCACAGAAACCAAATTCTGTTACTTATTTAGTCTTCAGGCAAGTTTGTGGATTCATAGCAAGGATGCAAAAATATGATGTTTCTGAATATTGCCAGTTTGGTCCATATCTTCAATAACATGTATGGCCCAATCTCTTTGCTGAATTGCATGCTCATGCTTGTGCTTTCCAGGTGATGTTTTGCTGGAAAGTTTCAAAGGACGCCTAAAAGAAAACTCAGTTCATCTGACCGTGGATGTTAACGTCAGTAGTTGGTGTCCGAGGTATTCACACAGCCCAGAAAACATTAGCCAAAGCCAAATAGAGTCAACAGAAAACAAAAAGCAGATGCAAGTTGGTAAGTCTTTCTCCTTGTGTTGCTTAGGAGTAAAAAGTTCAGTATACATGTTTTCTTTTCCCAAAGCATACATATATACTTGCACTGTGTCAGAAAAAAAGAACATACATACGATTAATATCATGTGTTGTTGAGCTGCTGCTGGCGAATAGTCCAGTGCCACTTACGGCCATCTTCACTCATGTTTCCAACAGCAGTATTTGACCTCACTGCAGACAAGGTGATACATGTAGTAGTGTGTACGCTGACCAGCATGCATTCACGCCGATGCATCAAGGTTGGCCAGCCATATATATACCTACTACATATGCTTGCTGACCTAGGTCGAAGAAACCAAGAACTTCCGTGCACAAGTTTCTAGTTTCAGAAGGAAGACCATGCAAACGTGTTCACCATGGCTGCCATTTGATTTGAATATGTCCTATGGCATCCTAAAGTTCCCAGGCTTCCTTTTATTTGCACCTAACAGGACCTAGTTTTGCTTTTTCATTAAGAACGGAAAAAACAATGTACCGTGGCAGATAGACTTTTCAACCGACTACATTCTACCAGTTCATCCAAAAGATTTAAACTCATGGAGAAGGATGAACCATATATTTCAAAATCCCCTCTCACTCATTAGCTTGGTATTGAATTCAATTCCTCTTGCTCTGGTACCATATTGAACTGAATAATTGATGCACCTAACCAGTTAACACGAAAGCTTATATTCTGACAAAGAAGGGTGATTACAAAGAAGGATGGGCAGTATATTTCAATAAGATTGTGAAGAGAACAAAAGAAAACTCTTATGGACAGAATCTCCACTCTTAACTGTGTAGGCATAGAGGCAAACTTCCCCTAGTCTTCAACAGGAGGCTAATGCCATCGCTCACTAATCCAACTATGACTAGTATTGCCTTTTTTCCCTTTAAAATGTTTCTATCGTATTATTTTCAAATATGCCAAAGCACATAGACAACCATGTAATCAAGACAACACCCCCCATAATTCCATTGTGTAGTGCTTGTGATGACAAAGAAGCAAGAATGACCTAGATTAAGTCTCTCCAGTAGTGATACCAACTATGAGACGAGTTGAATGTATACCTCTTATCTCCATCTAACGTGTACTCCCTCCGTTCCTAGATATAAGTCTTTTTAGAGAATGCAATAAGGGGCTACATACGGAGCGAAATGAGTGAATCTACACTCTAAAATATGTCTATATACATCTGTATGTAATTTGTATTGAAATCTCTAAGATGACTTATATTTAGAAACAGACGGAGTAATATCTAACAAATTTGCTTTCAGTGGTCTTCTTGCTAAATCAAGAGCTTCCTATATCTTCCTTGCCCGGATCTAACCAAAAGATTATGCACCCGATCACAACAATGAAGTTACCTCCTCCCAGTAGTGAAAACTGAAAACTCTCTTGATTCCAAATTTGCTTCAATGGTGCTTCTATCACCATCGCCTGGCCATAGCACCGATGCTGAACAGGGAGGTAGAGACGCCACACCTTGATGATCCTCCCAGCCATCCTTCTCAAAATGCATAAACAGGAAAACTTAGGCTTGCATGCTCATTTAAATCCTACATGATTTTGGTTTGTTCGATTGCGTCACAGAAAAACAAATGGTTCTTTTCAAGAAGTTTGAGTGGATGAAAAAATAATTGAAACTTAGTGCAGAGAAATGTATAGGAAAATCCACATATATATGGTATTATGGTTCAATCCTCCAGATTAATCGTCCAACACTGAAGAAATTCCTGAATTTTCAAGACCGCTAAATTATCCTACAGATTGATCAGCCCATTTTGGAGGAACTCATAAATATTTGAGGCCGCTAAAATTTCAGATCTGACCAGGCCGGGCAGGGTTAATCTGTTTAATTTATGTTAGCATGTAGGACCTATAATTCTATACACATCGATATCACGCGGTACGGCGACAGGTCTGGTTAGCAATCTCATACCTTGAAATTGATATCACGCGGCTATCTAATTGCCTGCTTTGTCTAATTACCCTTTGCGTGTGTGATCTCTGACAGGAACGGGACGAAGGATTTTCTATTTCTACGGGGACTGGTGGCTCCGGCCGGCGTGCAGCGAGCGCTGGGTGCCAGTGGGGAATCTTGAGCTGCAACGGTAATAAATTTGTTTTTGCTCATCGATAGGGACGGAGCTAGTGTCACTGCAAGCACTCCAGCTACTACTCCAGTCCAGTCCAGTGTTCAAAGCTAGTGGTGAGAAAGCTGCAATCGACCATAGTTTAAGCAACTACATGTGATGTAAAGCTGCCTGAGGGATGATAACCAAGGTTTTAACTAAGCGAGGGAGCACGTGGTAGGTGAGAATGAGATCGATGTCGACCCTGTTACTCTAGCTAACTTGGAGCTGGCTAGCTGGCGTCCTCATAAGCTTGGTCCATGGGTGCTGCCTGTTGTGCTGTGAGCTAGCTAGTCACACAGATAGGATAGCCGGAGATCAGATCAGTAGCGCTCATGTCATGGTTTCAGTAATGGCACTAGTAGTAGTACTCTGGTGTTGGCTGCCGGAGCAGCAGCGAGTCCCATGATCGGGATGCCCGGCTGCGTGATGACGTGCGGCGGCGTGGAGGTGCCGTACCCGTTCGGCATTGGCCCGGACTCCAGCTGCTACCTGAATCAGCCGGGGTTCAACCTCACCTGCGACCACAGCAACAACCCCCCACGGCTCCTCCTCCTCCTCCCCGGCGAAGATCAGCGTCTCCAGGTCAAGTACATCGATGACGTAGTGTCCATTGTGGAGGTGGTCCGCAAAGTCGACATAAGCACTAGCGGGTCCGACGACATAAGCCTGAGAGGACCTTTCAGGCTCGCCGGGGCCAACGAGCTCGTCCTCATCGGCTGCAACGTGTGGTCGACCCTGCTGCGGAGGAGCACGAAGAAGGGCAATGCCACTGCCATCGTTAGCGGCTGCTTCTCCTTCTGCAGCGCCATCACCAAAGGCCCCCGGTTCAGCCAGGGACGCTACAGTCCGGGCGGCCACTGCATTGATCCCATCATCGTTGACGAACACGACGAAGCAGCTGCCACAGTGCACTACGGCGTGGATCTCAGCTGGATTGGTGGGAACAAGAGCGCGGATCGGGCACAAGTCCCCTCTCGGGCGTTCGTGGCCAAGTACAGCTGGTTCGACTATTGGCTCTACAGCTACTCCATCTCCCCTGTTGCTACTACAACACTGGATGCTCCCGTTTATCTGCACTATGAGATCAGCGGCAGCTGCTCCAACAACATATGCAAGAGTGACCACAGCGTCTGCAACAACATCAGCGCAGATTCATATGCATGCTCCTGCGATTCAAATCACACAGGCAACGCCTACCTCCCCGGCGGTTGCCAAGGTTAGTTTGTTAAATTTATGTTTCTTTCATTCATTATTTCCTTCATTTTTGCAGTTATATCTATCTCGATTGATTGATAACATGATTCACTAATATCACAACACTGCTAAATATTCTATCCTTCCTAGTAAATTTTTTATTACTTAGGGTCCACAAATTTGACTAGTAAATACAACTTACATGCCATAATTACTTTATTGCGTCCAATAACATATATTTTGGCATATAACCCATATTTTGGTAGTCAAATTTAGCCTTCAAATTTGAGGACTCTACATTTAGGAAGGACTAAGCAATACTCTTGTAGTAATAGCACACGACTACTTAAGAAACCAATCAGGGGTTCACAATAGTTTTTTTTCTCTTTTGCCGGCAATCTATGTATATTTTAATTGGGGGGTATCTATCTATCTGTTTTATTGTACTATACTAAAGAACAATCCAAATTAAAAATAGAGAGAATGGCATAATTTTTTGAAGAAGTTCTGTCCAGCAACTATGGGTCCCACATAATTAATTAAATTTTAATGGCTCCGATTTGAAACTAAGCCAATCTACCAAACCTCACATGAGACCCAGTCTGGCCAACGCGAGGCCGATCACGGGTTAGCACCATAGTTTCACTATCTATGTATGACACACTTAATCCTTTATCATCCCCTAAAGAAAACTTAATCCTTTATCAACTTAATTTCCTTATCAATTAGCTTGAAAAAGAATTCATTTAAAACACAAAATACTAGATACAACATAGATACATAAATGGAAGCAAACACCACAACATACACAGAACCTAATGAAGTTTAGAGGTTTGGAGCTAATTTTAACAAACCTCGATATGTTATATCCAAATTTAATTTAATATTTTGAAGAATATGTCTTAACTATGGATTTTTTTTAGCCGTTGTGAATAATATATTTGAACTGCTCTAAAGTTGCATACTACAAAGCAAATACCCGTCCATTCATCTTTTGGATATTAATATACTGATCAATGTCATGTGCATTTGGCCGGTAATCTTATATTGACTTAATATAGTATACAAGTAGCGTACTAAACTATCTACAAGCAAGCCACCATCTCTCTAATGGCTCAAATTTTGATCTTCTACGTTGGACTATTATTATGTATGCAAAGACAACACATCTAACATTTGATCTTAATAATTAATATTGGTGTCTGTCGAAAACTCCAAATATAGGAAAAGAATACATGTTGCCCAGTTTGTACTAGAGTTTTTAATTCTATTCTCTTTTTGATGGAAGACTCCGTTCTCTATATTACATTGCTGGTTAATTTGTTAAAAATAAGATAGAGAATCCTGAAAACAGGACTTATTACACTAGTGAAGCACAATCGATAGATCTGTTAGCCTGTCATAATTGTACTTAAATTGTATTGCAACCTATGTGACAATGTTTTTCGGTGAAGGCACGCATCATGACCAATGAGCTAATTTTTTGTCATTTACTCTATATGCATCGATGATCTATACCTAGAATTTACTATTTTGGTTACATCCTTTTCTCCAAGTCACTACGTACGTTCACTCCAATAGGGTATATTGACATATCCACACAGGAAGTGGTGAAGTTGCGTACATGATCAAAATCATGCAAAAAAATTAGTTAAATTTTTTATGATTTTTTATGAAATTAATGGCTAGAATCTAGCAAGAGATTAGTACCAGCATATAATCATGTAATCAAGTACTGTGGGTCCTGTGCCGATGTAGTTTGTGTCTAATACAGACGTGCTTGCAAAGTTGATTGCCAGTATTTTTGTTCAACTTGGAATGTGTCTTATTAAGACGCATGTCCAAGTCAAACTATGTATATCTGGATGTGCCTCATAAGACATATGCTATAGCCTAAAAATAAAATGTTATATGTGATTCAAAATAGATGCCGTTCTACAAAATCGTTATGAGGAGGGGATAAAAGGGATATATTTATTCGAACTAAAAAAACATTTCCTCTTTTGCAAAATAGAAGCCTTTGAAAACTTGGACTCAAACTGATCTAACTTAGGGTATCAACATAAAAAAATATAATGTTGAACCAATGAAAATAGAATAATATGCATCGAAAAATATTTGTTCATTTGTGCCTTTATCTTTTACGTTTTGAAAGATGTGCATGAACAAATAGAGGTTAATCTTTGCGTCGTGGAGATAATGACCATATCGAAATCATTATGTACTTCAAACTCGCAAGCTGGAATACATTATTTCTATTTTCCTAAGATGACATAACCATCGTCATGGTGTTGCTTCACAAGATCCTTCATCTTTATTTGGACACAAGCGGCTAACAATATGGAAATTATCTTTCTTATCTCACATCGCATCGAAACTATAGGCTAGCTCACAAAATTTGTATATTAGTTTTATTAACTTGAAAAAATACACATATGGTCATTAATGTAATACTTTATAAATCAAAATGGGCTAATGGAGGTCGGGCTCCAGGTAATCTGGTATTAAAATTGGTATCTACATCACAAGAAACTAGAAAAATATTCATGAATACACATACGCATGCATACTATGTAGGTGTAATCTTTTTATAACAATATACTTTCATACGTTAAAAAAGACAAATACGTATTTCAAAATGGGCCAAATTCATTTTGTTGTTAGGCCGAAAGTTCGTTTTTTCTGTGTAACATACAAATCACAATGTTTTCTCCCAAACAACAAATCACAATATTTTTTTAAAATATTTACATATCTGTACTGAACACATGGGAGTTTTCTTGGAAGTATTTGAATTTTTTTAAACTTTGAAATATGATTTTTTTTTAATACCTACCTCCCCGGAGCTTGGCAGCCATGAGCACACGCTCTTTATAAGTGACATAATAACCATTCATCCACAAATTAAATATGACTAAATATGTTAAGTGTGCATATGATATCTTAGATAAGACAATATTCGTGGTTGCTATAGAACCTTATTAGTTTGTATCACAAAATAGGAATATCCGTCAAACAGTAATAGGAATATCATTTGGTGGTACTATATTCAACTTCTGGTCCATACAAATGGAGCCCATAAAGGTACTACAATTTCCTTAGATCCAAGTTGCACAGTACTTTAGTGACCTAACGTCTTATGAAAATTTATAGAATGGGAGTAGGAATTTATAATGCACATTGACCCCTTTCTAAAATTTCCACCCACAAAGAATAAGATTAAAACTCCGCTTATGTTGCCTCAACATAGCCGATCCCATGCACGGGTAAAGAAGGAGGGTTATGATAGGTTTGTCAAGCCAACTTCAAAACTCAGCCGGTCTTATGGAGATGAAACCCAAAAGATATCACCAAAGAACTAGCCAATGGGCAGGGGCGCATGGAAGCTTGCTATTCACGTGCGAGAACCATGAGTTGGTCGCGAGATCTTATGGGTTTCACCTCTAGCCTACCCAAACTTGTTTGGGTCTAAAGGCTTTATTATACCTCTTGATGCGGTTTGAGTTTGATTTGACTGTTTTTATTATGCATTTACAATAGCGCGACCAAAGGGACCCTAAAGGAGAAATGTTCTCACATCTCAAGGGCCATCTGCTAATTGTTAGAAAAACTTCATCCATTTGGTCGATAAAAATTTTACGATCGATTTGCTTTGCCATGAATAATTTTCACATAAACTTTTCTAACATGTACTCACATATTTGTGCAGAAATTGAAGTGTGAAATCAATAGCATCATATATGTATAAATAGTGCAAAGTCAAAACAAATCTCGCTCCTTTTGACTAGCCTTGCTACCTCTCTACTTCATCATGGGCATATCTTCTTGTATTACAAAATGAACCACTGCTTTCAGATTTTCTTTGAAGATTCTTTGGTGGAAAACGGTATAGGCGTAGCCGCTCACATATATGCATGAATGTCTTTAATTCTTTTGAGAAACATAATACCGACGCAAATGCTCACATACACACATGCACACCCACCTTTTGAGAAATGTTGTATATGAACTGAGGGAAGCAAACATTTGCTTAATGTATGTACTATACATACTTACCATTTATATAGGCTAAAGTAACTAACCGTGTCTGTCTCCTCTCCCCTAGCTAATCTTCTATTCCTAAATAGGTATAACAAACTACTTATTTTTCCTAGCCATGCAACCATGCCACATAAGCAAGTCATGAATGCAAATCATAAATCACTATTTATTGAATTACTCTATGCATGCAACTTTGCCACATCATAAAATCATGCATGTTAATTATTCACAAGTTATTTTTTGCATTAGATTTTTTTATTGACAATATATGTGTTGGGCGATTGCAGCATATCAATATATGCAGTTCACCCTTCAAATTTTTGTTAGATATGCCATTCTTTTGGCCGCAATTCAATTTCTTTGTACGCTTCATATTTATTTTATTTTTAGATTATATCTTCTTTTCATTAGTCACATATTTTAGCAACTTTTTACGCGTTTCTTCTAGCAAGATTCCGCAGCAACACGCGGGGCATCATCTAGTTAACTAACTGATGGTAACGTGTATGCAGTTATCAACAAGTGTGGACAGTGCTACGGTGAATGCATCGTCGCCGAAGGAACGCCCATGTGCCGGTGCCATCCAGGATACCACGGTAACGCTGCCATGCCCGGTGGATGCGTCAATCATACTGATACCCACGCAGGTAAACAAACACTTCAACTCTTCTAAAACATACATGTACACGGCTGATATGGAATTTAATTGCTCTATACGAAAATACAAGTTGTATGTCCTAGAAAAAGGCCAGTCAAACTCATTCTTTATACTGTTATAAATGTGTGGAAATTGTGTCTGCTCATGCAGGAAACTGCACGAGGTTCTGCGGCGGCGTGCACCTACCGTTCCCGTTCGGCATCACAGGCATGGGCTCGGCGGCCGGTTGCTATCATCCAGAGTTCAACCTCACCTGCGACAAAACCCAGGACCCACCGCGGCTGCGGCTGGGTGACGGCGGTCAATTCCTCGTTGAGAAGATCCACCTCAAAAATGCCACGGTGCGCGCTGTCTACCCCGATGCATTCGTAAACAACACCGAATTGGATGGCCAGAAATGAGAGTGGTTTTATATAGCTCGAGCTTCATGGGACATCCTATCTAGGCCATTGAGTTTCATTGAGATATGTGCAAGACACTGACATGTCAACAGTGCATCTGCAGGATGCATGTGCTCAAATCAGATGTTTGACTCTCACTAATCTCCTGGCACAGTTGTGGCCGACATGCATGTTGACAGATCATGCGCAGCGCCAACAGTGTCACATGCTCGGTGCTCCTGGCTTAGAAAAAAAGGAGAGAGTGTGTGTCAGCCTGTCAGGGGAGGCAACCGTTTGTGCTGCATGCGGACAAAATCACTGTTTTGACCTTTTGTGCTAACAAATTCTTGAACTGACCTCGGTTGTAAAAAAAAATTCGTTTCTGACCTTTTTGGGTGACGCCAACATCCCTGGCGTCTGGGTTGCGAAGAAGACGCCAGGGGCCCTGGCGTCTGGCCCCTGGCCCGCACTGCCCGCCTGCCCGTTGACCTGCTGACGTGGCAAAGGGGCCAGACGCCAGGGTCCCTGGCGTCTGGCCCTGGTAACTAGATAACCCACAGGAGAGTGTGTGGGACCCACCCCACACACTTTTCCCAATCCTCAACCCGAGCTTAAAGAACACTTGGAGCTCTCATACTCTCTCCTACCCCTCAAGCTCCCCCTCAAATCCTCTCCAAAAGGTACATCCCTTAGGCGGATCTTTCCATCACTTTGTTGCTCTTGTTAATCTCCCCCAAATCATCCAATTATTTTTTGTTAAATCTTGTTATTTTGGTTGCATTTTATACATGTTGGTGGAACCCTAGTTCATGTTTTCTCCCTTATGTTAGTGTGAATGGCTTGGTTAACTTTGATAATATAGGGCTATGCATGGTGTGTAGTAGGAATATATGCTTGTTGAGTAGAAAGATTGGGGGTTAGGGTTAGTTAGTGATTAGGGTTAACTTTGCTTAGTGTGTGTTAATTAGTGATACTTTTGTGGACATCACCAATAATTTAGTGTTGAAATGATTTGGATATAATAAGATGTATTTGGATAAACACCAATTCTCATTGAAGTCTTAAATGCATTCATATTATTTTTAGATGGAGAGACTTGTTAATGTTCATTACATGGACAAGGAGGCATTCTTGAGTAACAATGCCGACACGGGTGAGGAACCATTGGTTTTTGATACAAGCCCTAGCTATGAGGATGTTGTTGCAAAAGTGAGACAAGTCTTGAAGTGGATGGACACCAATGTTGATGTTAAGTTAATAGGAAGGTATGATGTTGGAGTTGGAGCCAAATCTCACTTGAAAAGTATGCCTATCACCTCGGATTTGCATTGGGATGTATACAAGGAAAAAGTATCCCAATCGGAAGACAAGTCACTTGAATTGTTTGCCACCAAGGTTGAATCTCCTCGGTTTACCTTTGATTTGAACCGGCATGTCTCTTCCCCAATGGATGTCATGAGCGAGAGGACAATGGTGCCACTTGTTGAGCATAGGGTTGTGGTTGATGCCCCCAATGTTTATCCCCCACCACGTCCCCGTGTACCATCTATGAAAGCAAATGAGGTTGAGTTGTATGCCCCCAATGCTTCTAGCCAACCACCAACTAGCCAAGCAAATGAAGTTGAGGTGATTGCTAGTGACGGAGTAATTCAAGAGGATGAAGATGCTTATGATGACGACGAAGAGCAAGAGGAAGGGTTTCATGGTAATGATGTTGGTGACTTGGATGCGTACATAGCGCAAAAGGACATGGATCGTGACTTGCCTTTTAGGCGTCAATATGCGTATGACTTGGATGACGAGGGTCCAGTTGAACAGTTGGACGAGGATGGATTCACAAAGGAGGAGAACCAAATCCACTTTGAGCTGACGGGCTTACAAAAAAAACTCACTTGTTTAAAAATCTCAGCCTTGCCCATAAAGCTGTTGTTGACGGTGGAATGAGAATGACGGCGATTGAGCCAACACCATGCCCGGATCCAGGAGAACCAAGGGTGGAGAATGAGGACGAGAATGCTTATTTGAAGAAAGGAGTAAAGTTTCTGAGCTTGCCTATGCTGAAGTTTTGGTTGGCTGACTATGCCATTCGAAACCATAGGCCATTTTATGTTGAGCACTCCGACATGAAGTTGCATTACACCATGGTGTGTGAGCAAGAAGGATACCCATGGAAGGTTCGTGCAAGAAAGCTTAAAGAAACCGAAGAATGGGTGTTAAAAAGTTGTGTTGCCACTCATAGCTTATCTCTCCAGCGAAATAAATTAGCTAAAGGTGTGCGTTCATGAGCCCATGCTAAAGTCCAATTAATTCCTGCCAATACCCCCGCCAGGAAATTAAGAACATAAATCCAGTAGCCCAAACAAGATGTCCAAATAAGAACATCCACGCCCAGCGAAATTATCCATGTTTGAAACAGGTATTAAGGTCGTCGATCTTTTAGCTCCTTATCGACGTGGAGGAAAAATAGGACTATTTGGGGGGGGGGGGGCTGGAGTAGGTAAAACAGTACTGATCATGGAATTGAATTTCTCGCAATGGGCGAAAGCCTGACGGAGCAATGCCGCGTGGAGGTGGAAGGCCTACGGGTCGTCAACTTCTTTTCTCGA
>NC_041393.1:737451939-737461012 GCF_002162155.2 Triticum dicoccoides | reverse complement strand
CCAATACCCCCGCCAGGAAATTAAGAACATAAATCCAGTAGCCCAAACAAGATGTCCAAATAAGAACATCCACGCCCAGCGAAATTATCCATGTTTGAAACAGGTATTAAGGTCGTCGATCTTTTAGCTCCTTATCGACGTGGAGGAAAAATAGGACTATTTGGGGGGGGGGGGCTGGAGTAGGTAAAACAGTACTGATCATGGAATTGAATTTCTCGCAATGGGCGAAAGCCTGACGGAGCAATGCCGCGTGGAGGTGGAAGGCCTACGGGTCGTCAACTTCTTTTCTCGAAGAAGAAACAATGACGGTATCTGAGGAATAAGCATCGGCTAACTCTGTGCCAGCAGCCGCAGTAAGACAAGAAAGAAAAAAGAACTTACTATCTTTGGGATCTGATACTACACCGCTGCTTAATCCCTTAGTGGATCGGCTCTATTACATAAGCGGATTCCTAAATTTTACCCCATATCATGGGATAAGTAAGCAGTTTTTTTTAGTTGTATCGACCCAGTCGCTCACTAATTGATCTTTACGGTGCTTTCTCTATCAATTTGAGAACCTCTTCTGCTCTAGCATGGGATGCTCGTCGACTACATCAGTACACGCTTTATCATAAATAGGATGAACGCTGAAAGTCCTAGAGTCTCACTCATGGCATTTGCTCGAGTTATAGAGGCTCTTTCTTAGTTCCATCTCTACTGCAAAACTGGACATGAGAGTTTCTTCTCATCCAACTCCTCGCGAATGGAATGAGAAAGCATGTAAATTTATCTAATTCATAATATTCCAAAATATTACGGTACGGATAGATACACATTATGCAAACCTCCATCTAAAGGACTTAGAAAGACACACCGTCAACTCACATCTGAGTATCTCAGATACAAATGGATGAAAGACATAGGCTTTGATCCCACTGTGAAAGTGAGGTTTCTCATGCGGATGGTGAAAAAACAATTTGGTTATGAAGTCAAGTATGGGAAGGCATGGAAGGCAAAGGCAAATGCTATTAGAATGTTGTATGGTGGTTATGAAGAAGCATACAACCAGCTCCCAAGGTTGTTGGCCGCGATTGCACATAGGAACCCGGGCATGTTTCATGTGGTCGAGGATCATGAGGGAGTGTTCCACCGTGCCTTCTGGAGTTATGGACAATGTGTGGAGGCGTTTCAGCATTGTCGTCCGGTCTTGTCTATAGATGGCACGTTCTTGACCGGTAGATACAAGGGCACACTAATGGTAGCAATGGCGCACTCATCAAACGACAACGTGTTGCCGTGTGCATTTGCTTTGGTGCCTTCCGAGCACCAAGACAACTGGGAGTGGTTCATGGGTCATGTTAGGCACAACGTGATTGGGGCTAGGGAGGTATGCATCATATCGCACCGGCATCATGGCATACTCAAGGCAATGGACATTGTTATTCCAGGATTTCCAAAGCTTCACCACAGATGGTGCATGAGGCATTTCGTGGCCAACTTTTACCGGGCATGTAAGAGCAAGGAGCTCAGCAAAGACCTTACCCATGTATGTGTGGCCTTCACCACCCAAGGTTTCGATGCTCGGTACAACAAACTCTTTGTAGCGGTGAACGAAGGGGGAAAAGAGTTCTTAACTAGGAATTTGAGCAAGAAGCACAAGTGGGCACGCGCTCATGACGATGGTGGTTGGCGATATGGCGACATGATGAGCAATCTGGTAGAATGTTTCAACAATGTTTTGAAGGGTGCTCGTGCATTGCCGGTGACTGCAATAGTGGAGTACACCTTCTTCAAGCTTAATGAGTACTTTTAGAGGCATTCTGAAGAGACTGCAAAATGGATAGGTGAAAAAAAGGATTATCCGGAAAAGGTTGATGAATGGTTGCAGTTACAAGCAAGCAAGTCTTCACGGCAACAAGTTATCATATTCGATAGAATTGAAATGATCTATCAAATTGATGAGCCAGGTGGCACAACACGAGACGGTAGACAATATGGTGGTGCTGCATTTGAGGTGAAACTGAAGACTCGGTGGTGCCAGCGCGAGAGGCCTAGTAAGTATCATTGGCCATGCTCGCATTTGATAACGGCGGCGAAGGCGAGAAACATACATGTTTGTGATGGAAAAACTGCGCGGATGCAAGAGTTCCATGTGGAAGCTACTAGGTTGACATGGGCGCCAAGATTTCGCCCTTTCTTGGACCAATCACAGTGGCCTGAGTACCATGGCCCTCATATTAGGCCAGATCCTCTTCTGAAGGTGGAGATGAAGGGTAGAAGGAGAACTAAGAGGTTCAGGGGTGATATGGATGACCTGGCTGGATACACTGGCATGAAACAATTTGGTAGCGGTCATTTCATGGAGGCTCCTGACACTATCAATTGTGGGGTGTGCGGTGAAGGGGGACACAATGAGCGGACATGCAAGAATAAGAAAACCAAGAAAAGAAAAACAAGTCGTGGAGGCGGCACCGATGGTGAACGAGGTGGAAGAGGTGACGGTGGTGGTGGTCGAGGAAGCACAAGTGTCAGAGGTGGTAGTGGTGGTCATAGAGGGAGCACAAGTGCTAGAGGTGCTAGTGTCCGTAGAGGGAGTACAAGTGCTAGAGGTGGTGGTCGAGCTAGCACAAGTGCTAGAGGTGGTGGTCGAGCAAGCACTATGCACATGATCATCGAAGGCCAACTAACGCATATGACATACCACCGGTATGTTAGGTGTACATACAAAAAACATCAACAAGTTGTCACTTATATGTCTAACAAAAACATGGTTTATATGTAGTCCCCTCCTCCACTTTGCAAGTACTTCACTTGGATAGATCACGAGGTACCAAAAGATGTCCAAGAGGACCAACGTCGAGATTGGTTACGGAGGCAGCGCCTATTCGAGGAGTCCTATGCATGGGGATTGGAGCGGGAGCATCGTGAGAAGGAGGCTCGTGAGCGCAAGAAGCATGAGGAAGAGAGGGCACGCAAAGAGAAGGAGGCTCGTCAAGAAGAGAGGGCAAGAAAACTTGCAAGGGCTCGCGATGCACGAGAGGAGGACGAGGCACGTGACAAGAAGGGAAAGTGGCCCCGTACTACTCAGTAGACAAATGGAAAGGCACCGGCGTCGATGATGAACTGTCGAGACTTGTTTAATGTATGAACTTGTTATTCGAGACCTTGTGTGGTCATGAACTACTTATGTCATTCGAGACATCGTGTGTGAACTTGTTATTCGAGACCTTGTGTGGTCATGAACTACTTATGTGCAACCTATTTGAAATTATGTGCAAACTATGCTTTGTTCATATTGTTTTTGATTTCCAGTGTTTAAAAATGTGTGCAACAAGTTTAAAGGTGATCACTTTGCCTAGTTGCAAATGTGCACACACAGACGCCATAAACCCTGGCGTCTGGTTCCCTATCCAGAAAGCACTTTCAAAATGCTCTGAGCAAATTTCCAGTTTGCAAATGTGCACACCCAGATGCCATAAACCCTGGCGTCTGGTTCCCTATCCAGAGAGCACTTTCAAAATGCTCTCTGGATAGAGACCCAGACGCCAGGGTCCCTGGCGTCTGGGTCCCTATCCAGAGAGCAAATTTCCAGTTTGCAAATGTGCACACCCAGACGCCACAAACCCTGGCGTCTGGTCCCTATCCAGAGAGCACTTTCAAAATGCTCTCTGGATAGAGACCCAAACGCCAGGGTCCCTGGCGTCTGGGTCCCTATCCAGAGAGCAAATTTCCAGTTTGCAAATGTGCACACCCAGACGCCATAAACCCTGGTGTCTGGTTCCCTATCCAGAGAGCACTTTCAAAATGCTCTCTGGATAGAGACCCAGACGCCAGGGTCCCTGGCGTCTGGGTCCCTATCCAGCGAGCAAATTTCCAGTTTGCAAATGTGCACACCCAGACGCCATAAACCCTGGCGTCTGGTTCCCTATCTAGAGAGCACTTTCAAAATGCTCTCTGGATAGAGACCCAGACGCCAGGGTCCCTATCCAGAGAGCAAATTTCCAGTTTGCAAATGTGCACACCCAGACGCCATAAACCCTGGCGTCTGGGTCCCTATCCAGAGAGCATTTTGGCAGTTTGCAAATGTGCACACCCAGACGCCAAGGACCATGGCGTCTGGGTCCCTATCCAGAGAGCTTTTCTGCATTGTGCAGATGTACAAACCCAGACGCCAAGGACCATGGTGTCTGGGTCCATATACAGAGAGCTTTTCTGCATTGTGCAGATGTACAAACCCAGACGCCAAGGACCATGGCGTCTGGGTCCCTATCCAGAGAGCTTTTCTGCATTGTGCAGATGTACAAACCCAGACGCCAAGGTCCCTGGCGTCTGGCTCGTTTTGCTCACGCAGGTAAACAGACACCTGTCTGATCTGTCTGATGCCTGATCCAGAGAGCATTTTGCAAGTGTGCATAGCCAGACGCCAAAGACCCTGGCGTCTGGGTCCCTATCCTATCAAGAGAGCAAATATCGTGTGGATAAGATTTTTGGGCCCACCTCTAGCCCTCTCATCCATTCATCTCCACCTCTACCCCTGTCATTACTTTCATTCATCTCCACTCACTCTCACCTCTAGCCCTCTCGTCCACTCACTCTCATCCAGTACCATAACCCCCCTCAAATCTCTCAAGAATCGGTCTAGTTTCACCGTTGGATCTTTAGGATTTTGAAACTAGAAGGTAAATCAACTCCACCCCCACTTATTGGTTGGTTTAATGTATCATAGTTTTGTGTAAACCCTAGTTTGTTTGTTTTCCTCGTGGTTTAATGTATCATAGGTTAGGTACTAAGAGATTTGTGTGTTGTAGATGGCTAATGGTACTCAGTGGGTGCTTAGCCCTATTGTTCATGTCCAAGGCTTGTCTCCATGTGTTGTGCAAGTTAGTGAAGTGGACCTCACTTTTGATTGGTTGAAAACTAAATTCATGTTGAAGCAAGGGTTGAAGGAAGAGGATTTTGTGTACTACGTCAGCAGGAAGCAGTCAGATGGCCCCGGGGAAAGAAAATTGGTTGACATAACTGATGATGACAAGATTCAAGAAATGTTGCAAGAATGGAAATGGAAAAGGGTTGTTGACTTGCATTGCTATAGGAAACTGAGTTATATGTGATGTTCATGTCGTTTCAACTATCATGGACCATCGTGGTCATGAACTACTTATGTCATTCGAGACATTTGTGTAATTTGAGATTATGTGACGAACTTCTCATTCGAGACTATTTGTGTAATTTGAGATTATGTGATAACTATGTTTGTCATTTGCTATTATGTGAACACTAATGTTTGTCATTCGATACTATAGGTGTTTGCTAGAACAAAATATCTATGTCATTCGATACTATAGGTGTTTGCTAGAACAAAATATCTATACTATACTGTGACTACTAGAACAAATATCTACTAGGACAAAATATGAACAAAATGGGAAAACTACTACACCAGGGCCAGACGCCAGGGACCATGGCGTCTGGGTGCCCTGTTTCTGCTGTCCAACGCTCTGCTTCTGCTTCCAGTCGACCACCAGACGCCAGAGATCGTGGCGTCTGGTCCCCTGACTTCAAGCTAGACGCCAAGGACCCTGGCGTCTGGGTCCCCTGTATATTTCAACATTATATTGGACTTGTTGTTTCACACAAGAAGATAGCACATATATAATATATGACAGGTTCATAGAACACAGAAGATAGCACATTGGTTAAAACTTGCATACAAACGACAACAAGTCCACAGATCACGACAAATTCATGCATACATAACACACCAAGTGCATACATAACACACCAAATTCAAGACAACCTAAAAAGAAACACACCAAACTTGCATACAAAGTTTTTACCACGACACCAAGTTCATGCATACAAACGCCACCTAGTTCATGCACTTCCAAACAAGAAGCTCACTTCCTCCTTCCTCTCTTCACAAAGGCTGCAAGTGTAGGCTCCTCCTCTTCGCTAGCCTCCTCCTCCTCTTCGTTGTATGCCTCCTCCTCCGCCTCAATGTTGGCCTTATATTTTTGCATTCCTCTTGGGATAAGCTGATGAGGATACTCCGGACTATGGAATTGTGTGTTCCATGTCTTCTTTCTACCTTTCTTGCCTGGTGTCTTAGCTATGGCTTTGCCTTTCCTAGAGCTTGCAATGCCTTGTGTTGGTTGTGATGGTTGTGGAGCATCAACATCATACTCATGATCCTCTTTTTGTGTTGCATCATACTCATGCTCCTCATGATGTGTTGGCTCCTCTTGATGTGCTGGCTCCTCTTCATGGACCTCCTCCTCCATGTCCTCATCGTTCTGAAGATAACTCCGTCTATGAGCTCTGGCGGCACGGCTACCAGGTGCATACACGTCACTGGACTGAGCACCATGGCAAGAAAGCATTGCTGCCATCTTATGGAACTGCTTCTTGAACTTATGCAACAACACAAAATATGCTATGATATGAGATGCAAATAAATAATCCATGAAAAGATACTTTTATCATATATTTGTCACACCTCCATCGTGCTCCTAAGAGTCCTCTCAGATAATCCACCACCAGGTGGATGACTTAGTGCAACATTGGCATCGTTGACGCACAGAAGCAACTCTCTGCCCTGCAATTCATGAACACACCAAACTTATGTATTTGAAAGAGGACAACATGATGCAAGTATGTTAGAATAGGTCAAACTGACTACCATTTCGTCATGCATCGGTGCATAGTCAACGTGAGCCCCTCTGGTGTCTCTCACAGCCGTGTTGAAGGTATGATAACCTTCTGCAGTCTCCGGGTCTTCAGACACCAACTCCGACCACTCCTCGTGAGTCCAACCAGGCTTGAGCTTTAACCGGTAACGATCCGCATACCACACTTTATACTTCTGATATGCTGACTGATTGTGAGGTCTATTCTCTGACTGCACTAACGTCTCTCTTTGATTCCAAATTTCTATCCACGCACGGTGCTTGTTTGCCCAATCCGATATATCCTGATTGTTCCTTCGATCGAACCTACAAATGATGCACGGGACAAAGCATTAGCAAACATTGACTTATTCAATGCTCTACTACATACTCAAGGCATGCTTGCTTACCGATGCAGAGATAGCATTTCCTCCTAGCTCTCCTCAATTGGAATACCTTGTCTTCTTCCAAATTGTCTTGACACACGGTCTACAAAGTGCCACTCGACTGCGAAGAAGCATATCATTGGGCACCTCGCCCGCCAAAGATGGCTATCACGCGTGCACATCTCATTAAGATCAAAGTCACGATCTTCCACATAAGGCAACCAATATACCTGCAAAACAAAGAGATACATTGTTAGCTACATAACTTTCATTCTTGACTAAATTTTATCTCATCGAACTTCTCAAAACCTGCTCAGCAGTCAAGGTGTCCAGCTCGTTCATATAGCACTTGTATCGCACATGTGAGCTTCCTGTGTAGACTGTCACTTGTTCCCAATAGTAAGCAAGCGTAGGGCGCCGATATGGATCATCATCATGCAACCCATCATGATTACCCCGTGGGTTTGCCATGAGGGGGTTCTTGAAATCGGGCCGTCTAACCGGGATCCGCTCCCACATCCACACGGATAGGCTCCAAACAAACCCAGACAATGAGGATGTATCTCCCTTCCCCCGACACGCCAAGTCAAGCTGCAATCAAACAAACATGTTAGATATGGAGGCGCATGACAAATGCAAGATAAATGGTTGCAAATATCTCTTACCTGACGATACAAATATGCTAGTGCGGCCGAACCCCAGCTATACTGGGTATCCCAGTTATTGAGTAGCTCCAAGAACATCCAGAGGGCTGAGTTCCCGGTTGCATCTGAGAAGACTACCTTGGTTAGTACATACCAAAGATAGGCCCGCGCGTACTGCTGCACAACCACGTCATTGGCACCCTGAGGGCACGGATTGGTGTTTCCTCTGACCAGTTTTAGCCAAGAATGCCTCACTCTCGCGGTATCGGCCTTGCCTTCCTGAGGGTCTTCGGGCTGAACACCAATTAAATCGGCAGTCCGTTCTCGCCAATTACCCACGTTGACACGACCGGTAACAGCTTGTCCGTTGATAGGAAGGCCGCTTATCATAGCCATGTCATGTAGGGTCATCGTCATCTCCCCACATGGAAGGTGGAACGAGTGAGTCTCCGGCCTCCAACGATCCACAAGTGTGGTCAGCGCCGCGTGGTTCACCGGCGGAGCGCGTCGCTTAAACTGCAACACGAATGGGAGAAGACCCAATCTCCGAATGTAAGGCTCATACCGCGGGTCGTAATCAAAGTCATCAGCGGAATGACCCCTCATGCGCATAGCAACTACAAGCTGCAAATAAAGTGATGTTTTAATAATCAATACAAGAACACAAATGAGAAATAACGAAAATTGACCCAGTCTTGCTTCTTACCTGTCCCTTCTCAATGGCACGAGCACGATGCTCCTTATCCCACTCATCAATTAATCCGTCATACCAAGGTCCATCACCATCCGCCATCCTACAAAACAAATCACAAACATCTATGAATACATGAACAATATCAAACCATACAATTTTCTTCTCCAAGTTATGCCACATGAACACACCATTCTTCTCAAACATAACCACATCATTTTTTTCTTCTTCATATGCACACATAATTCTTCTCAAACATACCAACATCATCTCAATCAAATAAATTTGTCAAATAATATGGTGTCACATATGCAAACACATATCATCTAGAGTACCAAATTTCACCATATCTTTTGCAAATATAGTATGCCAACAGTAGGATTATCTACACATACACACATCATCTATCAAACCAAATTATCAAACAAGTCTATTTTACATACAAAAATCATGTATTCATCACCCCTCTTAGTTCAAAAAAAAAATCCCTATGGACAACATATACACAAAACGGAATTGATTTTGCCTACATGTCCAACTACACATCATCTACTGCCTACCAGATCATCTATCAACTACAAACAATTTCCTAAAACAAAGAAACCATCTACTCATCTAACATCACCTAGTGTTGAATAATGCATCCAACAAGAGAGGGGAAAACAAAAACAAATTGGAGGGAATGGGGGAGAATACCTCAAGAAG
>NC_041393.1:737438596-737451519 GCF_002162155.2 Triticum dicoccoides | reverse complement strand
GATCAAGGGGGGTGGTGGTGGGAGGGAGAGAAGGGGCGACGAACAGCCCTCTGTTCTTGAACCAATGCCAGAAGAAGTTGACACTACTAGAGATTAGGCTAATAACGACCGACAACTAAATGTCTTGGTTGTTATAAGTACGATGGGCTAGTCCCACGCTCAAACTAACCACGCGAAACTTCCCCAATGATGATGGATATCCCGGTCGTTAGTTTGGTGGTCGTTGTTTATTAAGTAGTCCATAATATATTTGATATTTTTAGAGAGTAATTAGCATCCTTATCTACTGAAAGGAGGGATAAGAAGGAAGATAAATAACAAACACATTTAAGTATTCCTAATTTCCTGGCGCGTCCCCTCTCAGATCGAGTCGCTGCCCTCGGGATGTTGCCGCCACCGCCATGATCGCCACCGCATGCCCAGTCTGCGCAATCTGCTAGGACCGCAGTACGAAGCAATGGCTAGAGTATTGCCCAGGCGCAGGAGGGAAGAAGGGCATGTTCCCCATCGGCAAGCAGGCCGCCCGACCCGCCTCTTCAAGTCCACCGGCAAGTGCCCCCACGCTGGCGTCCCCCTCCCCTCCTTGTCGCAGGGCCTCGACCTAGATGAGAAGAAGGCTTCATCCCTTGGTCGGGTGCTCGACGAGCAGCGCAATCGGATGCAGAGGCTTCATGCCGAGGTTAGTTTTGCTACCTCATTGGTCAGATCTAGGTCAGTGACGAGGTCAGTGCTGCACTGCTGCTACCGCATCGGCCGTATCTCATAGTGGGTTGTTGATTTTTTGAGTCGTTAGATGGGAGGGGAAGGGGGCGGTGGCGGTGGATATGATGCGAGAGTTGTCTAGGAAGGAGAAACAGTGCAGCTGTTGCTCAATGCGAAAACAAAGGTTGAATTCGTGTTGTACTCTCTCGCATGCCATGAACAGGACAGATATTGGGGACGAGCATTGCCGGGGCTTGCAAAGGCTGCCGTGTAGCAGGTAATTAGCTAACTGAATTCTTCACTCGGCCATTCTTGTTTGAGATTTTTCAACTTGAAAGTGAAGATGCAAACATGTAGGTTTGTGGCGGTGATAGCGCCAGTCTTGTGGCACTAATCTATGTACGTGCGTACGCTTTTCAGCACAAAATTGGCACTTTTTGACTTGTCTGATATGAAAGTGAGGACAGTGTGTTCGGCTGTTGATTATTTAACTTGTACATGATTGATAATTTTGGCTTGTGTGAACTGAAAAGAAGAGTTAACGAGTTTGATTTCAGAATCACCTCGTCTATGGATGGCCTATCGACTCCTTGTCATATATACATAGTTGTATAAAAAAATCTTTGTTGATTTAATTTGGTAGAATCCCGAAGAGCAGATTGCCATTGTAGATGCTCAGTATATGGTCCATCATGCAGTTCCCATGCTCTAGCAGGGCAAGGTAATCGTAAGTTTTTCTTGTAAGCTTATATGTCTCAAAAATCAATGTCTCCTTGCGTGCTCTGTTTTTCGTAAGCTCACCACTTAGAAGCTCCTATTCGCCTCCCGGGTGACAAAGAAAAGCCAAGAGGCTGTTTTGAGGTGTGTATATCACTTATTCTTGAGCTGAATGGTAGTTTTTTAAACAGAGGAGAATAATGTTCAGTGTTTATTTATGACCTATAAATCATTATGTTTTTTGTAGAATGGATGGTCCACCTTTAAAGAACATCACGAGGCATTGTAGTCATTGGTGAAGGATGATAAGGACTTGTGATGGTGTCTCATGAGTGAAGAAAAAATATTTACTGCTTGTTACTTGATTTTTTTGGTATAAAATGAAATTGCACTGGTTATTCTCGACAATGTTTTCGGTTAATAATTTCCCAATGGTATTTATCTCCATATATGTATGTGGGGAGTTAGAGCAAGAAATTTGCGAGGATCATCATTAAGTATGACGGAATTGGTTTCTAAATTACAATCTTCTGAGCAAGCGAGGCAAGTGCTCAAAGAAAAGTTTGCAGGAAGTGTCAGAAATTAAGCGTCTTGGGTCTGCCAGATAGTAAGTGATAGTTCTCGTGGAAGCCAACATGAACAAGTAAGTTGTTCTCATACATTGATTTTATATGTTATTATACTTTGTGGTAATTTATTTACATGGACTGACTTCCATAAACTACTCAACATTTTGTAGGACTGATGGTCCACCATAATATTATAGAAGCATCAGGATGCATTGTAATCACTGCTGAAAAATGATATCCATTCAAACAATGATGGTGTACCTTGATTGAAGATTAATAGATATTATCTTTAGTTGTCTTGTTTTGTAGATAGGTACGATGAAGTACATTGGGCATATTAGGAGTGCTTTTGACTGAAATTTCTTAACGGATATTTAATTTCAGAATTGTATGTCAGAATATTGGTATTTCTATTAATAAAAGAGGCTATGATCCTTTCAATTCACTTTCTTTTGTTTCTACATTATTGAAATGTTGGGTGCTATATAAAGTGATTGCTGAACGAAGTGTTATACTAAATATAAGTGGCTCCGGAGGATATCAAAGTGTGAAGAGAGTGGTCGGCAATGATAATTTAGTCAGCCTGATAACAATATTAGCAACAATAAAAGTGGTCGTTATTTTCATGGGTTTGACAACGGCACACCATCCCGTCGTTACAAGAATAACGACCACAAAAGGTATGTTGTCGTTATACTTTTAACGACGGAGCCTACTACGACCAGCAGATTGTAGTCGTTAATGACCTTTAACGACCACAATCTGCCCTTCAACGACCACATATATCGTCGTTAAAAACCATTTTCCTAGTAGTGTGAGATGGGGATGGGTGGGCGCCCCGCGCCGTTATCCACTTACCAGGGCCAGATGCCAGGGACCCTGGCGTCTGGCCCCTTTGCCCCGTCAGCAGGTCAACGGGCAGGCGGGCAGTGCGGGCCAGGGACCAGACGCCAGGGATGTTGGCGTCGCCCAAAAAGGTCAGAAACGAATTTTTTTTACAACCGAGGTCAGTTCGAGAATTTGTTAGCACAAAAGGTCAAAACAGTGATTTTGTCCGCTGCATGCCGAGTTTTCTATAAAAAAAGCTTTATCTCTGACTCTCTCTCGTGATGTCTCTTCTCACTCTCTCTCAAACAGTAAAGCATGCAGGACATGGGGACCTGCTGTGTCGTATACTTTTTGAGATTATTTGTGCACAAAGCTATGAGGCTTGACGTAATTCAGTCCAAAAAAACTGCATACGGTTCACAGAAGATCCCACCTAAAATCCTTTTGTTTATTCTACTTTTCCTTGTGCCTCTAGCCATCTCCATCACGTGCATGTACAGTGCAGTGTACTGCAGTCCATGCAAGCTACTAATCGCTGCATGCAAAGGTTACGATGTTAATGATGCTCCAGGTGCACAGATCTCAATGTGAAACAGACGGACAAGATAATGAGCACCGTGGAGCTCGAGCTACAGAGGAACTTTGCCGCCAGAAATTTGCTTTCCGCACCAAAGGCTTCCCAAGCCCTAGCGACGTGCCCTACTCGCTCTCGGCCAGCAACGAGCTCGTCCTCTTGGGATGCGACGTGCAGGCGGCGATGCTCGGGCACCTCAACAGCAACGACAATGGCCCAGACATCCTCAGCGGATGTGTCTCCTTCTGCAATTTTGACTTGGATGAAGACCCTGACGTTGGCCACATCGTCCGCCGAGGGAGAGACCGAGAAGGACATGGCCGGCGCCGGAACCCAAACGACAAGTACTGCCACGGCATGGGCTGCTGCCAGACACACATCTCCCAGGACTCCACAGGCGGCATGCCCAAGCAGTTGAGTGTGGGCTGGCTCCATGACCAGAACGAGTTCGCCAATAAGACGTTGTCGCCTGCGCTCGTGTTCGTCGCAGAGGAGGGGTGGTTCGATGAACTCGGTTTTTCCGGTATGCTAGGCCCCTATAAGCAGCCGCCGTCCAGGGCCATACAGGAGGTCCCCATTATTCTACAGTGGGAAATCTTATCTGATAAACCCAACTGTACTACATCCACCAACATGTGCAAGAGCAAGCACAGCCGCTGCAAGCAGGGGAACAGAGGCTATACATGCCACTGTGAGGATGGCTACAACGGCAACCCCTACGCCGCCAACGCTGGCCAGGGATGCAAAGGTTAGCACAAATATATGGCTAGCTTGATTTAGTTAAAAAGTTCTCCGCTGAATAATATTCTCTAGCATGCATGCATCTAGCCTAACTAGCAATTAAGTGAATTTTAACTTATTTTCCCATGTATCTTTTTCTTCTCTAGCTCCGGATGCAGGCCGCCACAAGTCCATGATTATAGGTGAGTCCACCACAGGTTTGCTTATTTTGGGCGGGGATACATATATTATTTGCTTTTTTTCAGAAGAAAATTATCAACACACAAAGACATAATGTTCACATATGTCTGTTGATTCGGTTTGTTGTTTCTTAGTGAACGTGAGTCTATATTAATTTGAGAACCGATCAAGGGCATTCTATTCAATACATACAGAGTACAAGTCATTTATTGATAATGTATGCACACACACACACACACACAATATGCCGGGGAAAATGATGACTACATACTAACATGTGTCTCTGTCTGTGTATTTTTTCAGTTAGCGTTGGAGCTGGGCTTGCGAGTGCTGGGGGGCTCATAGTTTCAGTTCTTGTTGGATGGTTCATTTCCAGCAAAGCTAAACACCAAAAGGCACAAATGTTGAAGCGAAAGTTCTGTGACCAAAATCGTGGACAGCTTTTGCAACAATTGGTTTCACAGAGAGCTGATATTTCTGAAAGGATGATCATACCCTTAGAAGAGCTAGAGAAGGCAACCAACAATTTTGATAAAGCTCTTGAGCTTAGTGGTGGAGGGCATGGTACAGTCTATAAAGGGATTTTGTCAGACCTCCATGTGGTAGCCATCAAGAAGCCAAAGAAGATTATTCAAAGGGAGATTGATGAGTTCATTAATGAGGTTGCTATACTATCACAAATCAATCACCGAAATGTGGTAAAACTTTATGGTTGTTGCCTTGAAACAGAAGTACCAATGTTGGTCTACGAGTTCATATCCAATGGAACCCTTTTTGATCATCTTCACATCGATGGACCAAGATCATTATCATGGGAGGACAGGCTTCGGATCGCAGTTGAAAGAGCCAAATCTCTGGTCTATCTTCACTCTACAGCTTCAATGCCCATCATTCATAGAGACGTCAAGTCAGTTAACATACTTTTGGATAACACTCTCACAGCAAAGGTAGCAGACTTTGGAGCTTCAAGATATATTTTAGTGGAGAAATCGGGGTTAACAACAATGGTTCAAGGTACAATAGGATATTTGGACCCTATGTATTTCTACACAGGGCGACTCACGGACAAAAGTGATGTCTACAGCTATGGTGTCATGCTCGTAGAACTCCTGACTCGACGGAAACCATTTTCATATCTGTCTTCTAAAGGTGAAGGCCTTGTTGCACACTTTGTTGCATTGTTTGAGGAGGGTAATTTGTCACAGATATTAGGTCCACAAATTACAGATGAGGGAGGCAAAGAAGTTGAAGAAACAGTTGCACTTGCGGTAGCATGTACAAAATTAAGAGGGGAGGACCGTCCAACCATGAGGCAAGTTGAGCTGACACTTGAAGGTCTTCGACCATCCAAGGAGTATAATATTTTACATGAATTTGGCACCAACAAACTTCAGAACAGTGGCGTCGCTATAAATTCTCCATCAACCATAGATGGGAGAAGCATTGACGGACCGACTAGACAGTACAGTATGGAAGAAGAGTTGGCCATGTCTTCAAGCAATCCTCGGTTGTACTATTGACACGTGAGTTCAAGTTATAGCCTTTTCCAGTAGGGTGCTTATCGGCATTTTATTACTGAATCTAAACCCTTAATTTCTCATGTTCTTGTGTTGGTGTGCTTAGAATCTCATGCAAGCTCAATGCAAGTGGATGTTTTCACAATAAATGAAGATTTTATTGACTGAAATTATTGTGTTAAGATGATACAAGCGTAAATAGGACACATCCGACCTCCCCATAAGTAGATGTACACCTGACCTCAACACAAACGTTTACATATTCCCCTTTTCAATAACTAGCCAAGATTTGCAAGGGCATCATCTTCAGTTTAGAACAATGTTTTAAATAGCGTGCTATGCCAAATAGCGGTGGACCTCAAAATTAGCTAGAGCGGGCTATTTATACATATGACCATTTAGCGGCACCCTGCTGAAAAGGCTATAGCGGATAATGGTTTAGAATGAAAGAGAAACGAATTTAATGATTAATTTATATTCTAGTGTGTGGCTTCTGCTCTAATGACTTTGATTTACAGAGTTTGTTCGTGCCTTGGTAATTTCACCACTGATGTCCATGCAGAGTTCATCCACTACCATCACGCTATCACCCTATGAGGCCTAATATATATGCTAGCGATGTATACGAAAACTAAATTAGCAACCAGAACAGTAACCCAACAACTTGCATCAGTCCCATTGACTTGCTGTTCCAAATTGCTACGATGGTAGTAACCCAACCAATATCACTCGATCTGCAGACTGCTGTAGAATCTTTGTTGAGCACAACTGAGGACTTCCGTTACAAGCGGCTTTGGATCGAATTTAACTCTGTGTCCGGCGTCCCGATCTATATGGAGACGGGCCTCTACATGTACTTGGCACGGAAATGATTTGACGGGCTCTGTGCGTGCTTTTTTCATGGAAACGGGCCTTGTTCGCATACTGTGGGTTCTGGGTACTACATGAACTGATTTGGTTCATTAAAAAAAAACGTGAACTACTTGTGGTGACTTCTGTGCTGACTAGTCGCGAGGAGCCTCTGTGGTCGTCATGGCCTTCATATATCAGTGGATGGAAGAATGGCATGGTGGAAAAGCAGAGCATGGTGTTTGCGTTTGTAGTGCTTCCTGTTTCCAGCTTGGTGACAAAGCAGATCAATGCCCATGTAAGCATGGCGTAAATAATCTAAGAAAGAGGCTCCCGTGGCTAAATATTAAGATGCATATTAAAGCAAAAAAAAAAAACTCCCGTCTTGCACAAAATGCCTCTCGGGTTTTAGCATCACCTGGCTAAGCACTCTGCAATAATACTCGAACCAGATTTCTGGAAAAAAAAACTCCCCTCTTGTTTGTGATTTCTGGAGTTGTTGTTGGACAAGATTTTGTTCCTGAACTCTGTACTGGCATGACATCCAGCTATTTATATATGGTATTCTCAGTGTTCTGAATTCTCAGCTTTCAGGGAAAAAATGGCTTTCTCAAGTATTTCTCTACTTGAACAAAACAGCAGTAGTGATAAATAATTTCCCGTGCTTTGCAGAAGGAGATGCCATGGCTCTAGTCCTCCATGATTTCAGTCGCAACTAAATGGAGATGGAACATAAAACAAAAACTGCGACATCTAGGTGCAGTACTTTGTATTGAGTGCCTCGTTTCTATACTGACATACCTCACAACCCTTTTTTTTAACTAAAAGACCTAATGCTATATATTAAGTAACACAGATCCTTACAAAAACTCATCCATACAGAATAATACATTACATTCTAATCATTTAGAGAATTGAAGTCTTCTTTCTCCTCCATCAGCATACCTGACAACATTAAAAGGATCTAACATACTGGCTCAAGAAGAGCAGGAGCTGGGGGCAAGAAAGTTTAGTGCTACCACTGCTGCTGCTACAACAGCTCTCACATTCTTGTCTTGGAGAGAGAAGAGCAGGAGCAGAGAGTTTAGGGGGTATATCAAAGGAGGAAGAAGGGAGGAAGTGGCGATCGATGGGGTGCCGGTTATGTGACAAGCCCAAGATTCCTGCATGCCAATGCATGCAGAATCAGTCTAGTCTAGTGGTATTAACACTTATTTGATGAGTTAGCAGCCCCAGATAATGTTTCTATATTCATGAGATCCAAACTTACCGATAGTTTGATTGATATCTTTGTATACCGTTAGAGAAAAGTATATTTTTCGTCCTTTAATTTTTGATGAAGTCTAGATTTAGTCCCTTAACTATAAAACCGGACAATTTGCCCCTTCATCTTTTAATACCGGACAAATTTTGTCCCTCGACGCAACTGAAGTGGTTTCTGAGCTGACATGGCATGTTTTGACCTGTCATAGTCCAAGTGGCAGTATTTCTCTGTCCTACTCATCATATCTCTTCTTCCCTCGTATTATCCCTCGAATGGGCAGTTCATCGAGCACTTAGAGTGCACCGGATGCACAAGCGCGGTGGTGGCATGGCAGGATGCCGGCGGCGATAACGCAGAGCTAGCGCTCGAGGGGTTCTGTGACGCGCGTGTTTCTGTCGCTGTGCCGGCTGGTTGTCCCTGTGGTTGCGCCGACAGGAGGGGATCATGCAGCAGCTTGCCGGGAGCAGCACGGATTGCCCGTAGCTGCATAGGCCTCCTCCATGGCTTGCCATGTGCAGACGCTCCACCTCGTCGTCGTAGTAAACCGCACCACAGGAAGCAACGCCGGAGGACGTAAATAGCTGACGCCCAAATCGTCTTCCTCGACTCCGGTGACTGTCGCCGCGCCGCAATCTCCTCCTCCCGCAAGCTCCGGTTCTCCCTGTCGGCTTCCTAAGCTCCCCATGCTCCTACCTAAGCGTGCCATCTAGCTTGCTGCCCACATCGCGCTGCCTGTCGTCGCCGGCGAACCTTCGGCCATCCCGCATGCCCGTGCTTGCTTTTCCCAGACGCGCGGAGACACCAGCTTGCTCCAAGGCATGGCGCAGCCTCTCCCCGCCAGTACCCACCTTGTGCAGATTCCAGAGCGCCGGTGTGGACCAGTCAAAACAAGTCAAAACCCATGCCAAGTAAGAAGTGAAACCGGGTCAGCTGATACAAGGGACGAAATTTATCCGGTATGAAAAGTTTGAGATGCAAGTTGTTCAATTTTGAAGTTGAGGAACAAAATCTAAATTCCGCTAAGAGTTGAGGGACGAAAAATATACTTTTCTCTGTACGTTATCATGAAGCAAACTCAACATTATCATCTGCAGAACCCTTTCGGGAACATTGCTCAAAAGAACCCAAACTGTGGTCTGAAACGAGGCGTGCATAAGAGGACCGACAAGCTGGAGAAGGCGTACAGAAAGCTCTGGCGGAGATTGCATGTGAGTAGGAACTTGAGATGATGATTTGTGATTCGTTCCTTTTCAGTTGAGTTTTCGGTTGTGCGCTTACTTCCTCATGATTCAGGGTGGACACGGTCCGGGCCGGTCCGGTCCCTGACCGAGCCGCCGTTTGGACCGGCCGCCGGCGGTCCGGACCGGACCGGACCGAGCAGCCTGGCGGTCCTGATTTCTGGGCCCGGACCGACGGCGGGAAAGCTCGGGCCGGACCGAGAGGACCGGCAAGTGGAGATGTGGTAACCATGGCGGCGGCTGCAGGACGAGGAGGAGCTGGTCGTGAGCTTCTTCGCGGCGACCATGGACGCGGTGAGGCACGGGAGCGAGCCATAGCGGCCACGAACGACATACCGGAGGCAGCAGCAACTCGATCTTCCGGGAGGCAGAAGCCCACGACCAGCCCTTTTTGTTGTTTTGCCTTAGAGATTTTTTAGCCGCATGGAAATATGGTAACACGTGCATGAGCCCATAAGTTTTTGTGGGCTAGCCTTCCGTGATTAGTGGATCAAGATTGACGTGGAGCTGTCTCCTATTCGTGCTCGTAGTGGACGCAGATGACGCGTCAATTTCATTAGTCGTGGGATGAGAATCAGATCTGAACCCATATTTCTCGTTCTTTCTGTATCTACTCCGTTGAATAAAAGGAAAGGGAAACGGTAGAAAACAACCCAACGGCAGCATGACATGGGCGCATTATTATCGCCAGACGCCAGCGAGGGGCAAGTCATGAATGGCGCCGCGATTATCGGATCGAACGCCGGCTCTCTTGTTCTTTCTATTCTCTGTTTGACTGAATACAAGGAAAAAAAGGCAGCACCTGATCTGGGTCTTCTTCTACCTCTTGCCCCTGTCCCTATGTCAATTGACTGATTGAGCACTTGATTCCGATGAACAGCGCGGTGGGACACGGCCAGGGCATCGCCGGTGGCCATGACGAAGAAGAACGGCCTGCACCTTCGGTCCGCTCGGTCGGACCGGGCAAAGACCGGACCGGACCGAGAAAATTTCGGGCCGAAATTTAGTAACCGGACCGAACAAATTCTTCAGCGGGCCAGGACCGGACGGTCCGGTCCCAAACGGGCCACGAGCGGGCCGAGAAGCCGCCGAGAAGCCCGCTCGCTCCGTCCAGCCTGACTCATGATGAACCACTTTGTCCCTGAGCAGCTTTTTTCAAAAGGAGGAATACCCTCGGTCTCTGCATCTCTTGATGCACACAAACATATTATTAATAAATGTTCAGGTTCCAACCAAGGTCCCAAACAAAACGACAAGTCTCATAAAAAGGCTGCCATAACCGGGGAAAATAGGGTAAGCTGAATAAACACCTATCCTATTGTTGGACCGCCATTCAAATCGGTTGTAGGTATCCCGTGCAACCATCTTCCATCGGTTGCACCCAATATTCATAAGCTCTCTGTGATCCGTATGGGCTGAGTAATGACCACATACGGATCCAAGCAGACGCCGTGAAGATCACATGCAAAAAAATTGTAATGTTCTGGCAACACCATTCTGATAATTCCATATGGCCCAAAGTAATGCACACACTCCAACTCGAATATGTGTCGCAGTCTTAGGATCTATCCAGACAACCGAGTCCCAAATAAATGTGAAACCATGACGGACGGAGATACGTTAAAGGACGTGTGAATTGTCCGCCACAATAACTTAGCTAGTGGGCATTGGATAAAAAGATGCCATATTGTTTTCTCATGATCATAAAAGCAACATCGTTTACTACCCTTCGATTTACGTTTTGCCAAGTTATCCTTTGTCAAAATTACCCCCTTAGGCACAAACCACATAAAAACCTTTATTTCTTGATTTTCCAAATGTGAATTGACCTCAAGATAGGCCCAATATTTATCAGGTCTCTATACATCGACTTAACCGAGAATACGTGACACATACAATCTCCAATGTAAGGTATCCGACACATCAGAAAGGTTAATGTCCATTAACCTGTGCATAAGATGCAACCATCTATCCCAACATTCTCCACTAGTTTTGGCCTGAACTGAATGTTAAGAGGAATAGAACCCAACACTATACCAACGAATACTTCTTTCCATTGTGCAATGTTGTATAGGGAGGGATATTTCAAAGCTAGTGATGTCTCTCCCGGCCTAGTATCTCCCCAAAACATAGTACTATTCCCGTTCCCGACTATAAATTTGCTCATGTTGAAGAAGAAGACTTTTGTCCTCATTGGCCCCTTGCAAAAAGGAGAATCAGTCGGTTGTGTTGTTACTTTTTGTTGGGAATTAGCACACAAATACACTTGTGGTTAACTGAAAACTACAACGGAAACAAGTAATCTCAGCACCACATCCTGTACTAACTTAAGGATCGTTGCTTAGCACGGAAGGAAACATATGCAGCAGCATATATGGAGGCAGAAAATGTTACTCAGCAGACAAGACACTCCTCAGCCTAGTGTCTTGTGGTAGGAGTAAGTTTTCCTGACAGTATCAAGCATCAACAAAGAGACACCAGATTTTTACGTCGAAAACCCCTCAACTTGAGGGGAAAAACCACGGGCCGAAGCCACCCAAATCCTCTTCCACTATTATCAAATGTGGGATACAACAAGTTCTTCCTTAGACAGCACTAGAGGATCTCATACATCAACAGGATTTGGGGCTCAAGAACTAGGGATTGGAACAATCTCACCAAAGATGATGGAACCAAAGCTTGAAGGAGGCAAGGTAGTGGATCTGGACCATCACAACCTTGGGGAGGAGCTCCCTTTTCTTCTTCCTTTAATCTTCCTCTTCTTCCCTTGCTCTCTTGGTTTTCTCTCTTCTTCTCTCTTGGAGGATGAACTGATTTTCGTCACTCTTGGTGGTGGCTGCTGGATGGAGGGTAAAGCATCCCCATCAACTCATGTGCAAAGTCCAAAATGACCCTAGGTCATAACCCTAATGGGTAGTGGGCTTCTGCACCTCTTTGGGCTGCCTAAAAGGCCTCTAATTGGTCATCTCCTCACAGCCCACATGAAGAGGATATCCCAGCAAATCTCCCCCTCCGACTCATGAGGGGGGCACCGTCATGCCCGCTACCTTGCAACATATTTGTAGCTTCTCATTTAGCAATATCTTGGTCATCATATCCGAACCATTTTCGTCGGTATGGATCTTCTCAAGTTTCAGTGTAACATCCCAAACTTTCAATTTGGAATGTTATATATAGATCATCATGCATATCATATTTTATTGCATTTGTTGGCTCGATCCTAGAAATCCTACGCAACTCAAGGACCCACAGAGAGAGTTGGGGGTTTCGTTATTTTCATATTTGAGTTTTCTCAAATTTTGAAAATAGGATCATTTGATTTATTTTATTTTATCTTCCATTATTTCTGCTATCAAAATATGAGAGAGGGAATAAAATGACTTTCCCAAAATAAAGAAATAATTAAGATTTAATAAAAAAAATCAAATAAGATTTTATTTTGGAGTTTTTCGCCTTTTTATTTGCATTAGGAAAAAAATGCGCGTTTTTCAAATTGCATTTAGGCCCCAAATAAATGTTCATCTAGTCCGGCTTGATTTTAGAAGCCGGGAAAAATTTATTTCGGAATTTTTGGAGTCCGTTTAGTATTTCTTTTGTTTTCTTTTTCAGGGCGTAATTATTTAAAAAAAAGCGAACCGACTATCGGGCCATACCCGAGCGGGACTCCGCTCGGGGGCGTCTTTATAAGCCGCCCGCCCCAGCCCGAGCAGCCCGCCGCCAGCGCCCCGCCCCCGACCCACCAGC
>NC_041393.1:737430063-737438175 GCF_002162155.2 Triticum dicoccoides | reverse complement strand
GAACCCTAGCCGCCGCTGCCCCGTGGGCCGCGCCGCCGCCCGCCGGACCCTGCCGGATCCGCCGCCGCTGTCTCGATCCGCGCACCGGTTTTTTTAGAAAACCGGGCGGTTTTATTTTCGGTTTTTTTGTTTTTTTAGTTCGGTTTTTTGGTTTAGATTAATTAGCGGACGTTCGTCCGTTAGTTCGTTTAAACGAACGCGTTCGTCAGATTAGATTAGTTAACGAACATTCGTTCGTTAGCTCGTTCGTCGTTTTCCTTTTTTTCGGATTTAATCCGCGATTTTTTTGATCGCGATTTCTGATCCGATTTTCGTTTTAGTATAACTTTTCGCTCGTTTATCGGAATCAGGCGATTCAAGCGCCTGGAGGTTCGTCTCGAAACCCTCTTTCCGAATAACCAACTTGAACAAGTTTTTGCTACAGTAAAATTTGAGCTAGATCCAGATTAGTAATATGGAGTTGTTTTCTTTCGCCGTTTGTTCTTCGTTGCTTTGTTCGCTTTATTTCTTTTTGCAAACCGGAGTTCTTAAGTTGAACAATCTGGTTAGATCTTTCATTTGAGTTTTACCTGTGCATTAGATGAGTACTTATTGTATGCTTGTTTGTTTGTCTGCGATAGATCATCCGGAGTGCGCCGCCTGTTACTTGGAGTCTCTAGGTTTCGCGGATCATCAGCAAGGCAAGTAACACTTTGATCATACTTTTCTCATACCCAGTTTTTATGCATTAGATCAATCCTCAAATATTGCATGATTAGGATCTAATTAAATTGTGGGTTATGGGAAGTAGTTGAGGTAGTACCTATTACCTGTTTATTTTCAAACCTTTGGGAGTTCCACTACGTTTGCTTATATTGCCATGCTATGCTAGTAGACGTGGATTGGGTGAGTGAATTCCATGGTAGATGTGAGATTGTTAATTAACGGTTTATTTAAGGTGGCAACTTCAACACACATCTGGGTGGATTGAGGCACCTGGTTTCTATCAGGACTTGCCTGTATTTCTTCGGACCGCCACCCAGGCTCAAAGGGATCATAAGATAATTCATGCTAGAAACTTCCGTGTGCAGCCACATGCTACAATGGGCCCTGGCATAGTTGACTAAGTTGTGCGAACTCTTACGGGGTGGACTAGCAGATGTAGGGGTTGTAGGTGGTACGGTCTACCCCACATGTAAGGTGCTAGCGCTTCTGAAAGACTATGTCTCGGTCATCCATTTCTCAAACACCATGTAGTGCGAGAAACCAAACGGAGGCGATCGAGTCATGTGGGGAAAAGTGCGCAGACCTCTGCAGAGTGTATAAACTAATCATGATTAGCTGTGTCCCCTATTATGGACAACTTGAGTATCTAGTACTTGGATATCGTGTGAATCTCAACATGTTACTTCTAATTAATATTGTTGGGTTTGTAATGAGTACTTTTAATTGGGATTGAGAATGCTGTCAACCATTCTCAATGTTTAACAACCACCATGATAGTTAAATAAATTTATTCCTTTGCAGTAGGGAAAAATTGGCTTTACGCAAAACTGTAGCCATAGAGTTTTCCACCAGCCATATATGCATGTAGTATAGCTTATTCTGTCATTATTCTCTATGTGTTACATTGCCAGCATATTCCATGTGCTGGCCCGTTTTCGGGCTGCAACGTTTCATGTTGCAGACTTTTCAGACGACGAGTAAGGTGATTAGGTCGTGGTTCTATACTCAGTGATGCCGTTGGAGTTGATGGACTCGCTTATCTTCCAAGCCTTCCGTTGTTATCGTATTTAGATGGCCTTAAGCCATATTTATTTTATTCAGTTCTCTTTTGAGACATTCGATTGTAATAAGTGTGTGATTGCTACTCTGTTATAAATCCTCCGAGTACTGTGTGGTGTCAGCATTACTGATCCAGGGATGACACTGAGCATAGAGATCAGACTGTTTGAGGTCTGGTCGCTACAAAGATGGTATCAGAGCACACGCTGACTATAGGACACAGCCACTAAGCTTAAGCCCTAGATCACTACTCTTTCTCCTCTTTTCTGACTCCTCATCTTTTTTATTCTTTAGGTTGGAGGATGCAAGGAACAAGTTCGCGCAACCAGACGAAGACTCACCGTTTGGACATCACTTGAAGGAAGTCACTAGATACCTGAACATTGGGTTACCAAGCTTCACTGGAACCTTCAACGCCACTTTACCCGAAGAGGGGCGCTGGATGATTCAAGTCTACATTCCCGGAAGGACATTTGCACCAGTCATGGAGCCTGTAGAGTTTTCCTTTGATGCACCAACATGGAGCCTAGGAAAGAGCATGGCAGCTCATATCACCATGGGACGAATTGGAGAACTTTACCATGAGGATCTTAAGAATACTATCTACCAGATTTTTGGGCGCCGAGATGAACAATGGGAGATGATCAGCACCAGGAGGGACAGATCAATTGCAGCTTATATCCAGGAGTTAAACCAACACATCCGACACAAGGAGAATCAAATGTGCGCAGATGTGGAGGATCTGCAGAAGGCTAGAACCAAGATCCAGGAGCTAGAAGATGAACTCAAGACTACGCGTGAAGACTACATGGAAGAAATCGTCACTCTAGTAAGACAGAACAGCGACCTAAAGGAGAAGCTTGGAGTATTCATGGGAGGTTCAGTACCCAAAAGAGAAAGGGGCGAATCCACTTGCACGGATAATTATATCATCATCGACGACACCGACTCGGACCCCGACGATAGCGATGATGATTTTGTTGACGAAGCTGGAGTAGATATCATGGAATCCTCATCGGAGCAGTTTTTCTAGTTGACCACCATAGTAGTAGTATTTCCCCCATTTCATAGTTTTAGTCCAGCACTTTGTAACGATAGATAGACCGTTGTATGCCCTTGTTTGAATTGATTGGAGTGATATTGTGTGTTTTTGCCTCATGTGCATATGGGTAGTGTTTTCTCACTAGACCTCATTCTATTCTTAACTCTCGTCTTTTCTTAAAACCCCTCAGATGCCTCCGAGACGCGACCCCGAGTTTGTTTTCCCTCCAGAGATCACTCAGTTGATTCAGCAGCAAAATGCCTTGATTCAGACATTGGTGCAGAACAACAACAACAATAACAACAACAACAACAACAACAACAACAACAACAACAACAACAACAACAACAACAACAACAACAACAACAACAACAACAACAACCCACCACCACCACCACCTGTTGACCATCTGACTCGTTTCTTAAGGCTAAATCCGCCGGTGTTTTCCAGCAGCACCGAGCCGATAGTAGCAGATGATTGGCTCCGTAAGATAGGAAGGAAGTTGACCACTGCAGGATGTACAGATGGAGAAAAGGTGAAGTTTGCCGCGCATCAGCTCGAAGGACCCGCAGCAGCATGGTGGGAGAATTTTACAGCCACTTACCCTATAGACACTGTCACATGGGATCAGTTTCAGCAAGCTTTCCGTACTGCCCATGTTTCAACAGGAGCTATGGCCATGAAGAAGCGTGAGTTTCGCAACTTACGCCAAGGAGGACGGACAGTTGGCCAATATGTGGATGATTTCAATAAGTTAGCACGTTATGCCCCAGATGACGTTGCTATGGATGCGGCTAAGCAGGAGAAGTTTCTAGAAGGATTGAATGATGAGCTGAGTATGCAGTTGATGGTGGCTACTTTTAATAACTACCAGGAGTTAGTAGATCGTGCTCTTATGATTGAAGGGAAGCAGCAACAGATTGACAATCGTAAGAGGAAGTATGGACAGGGGAAGTATAATTCTGGAGCACAACATAAGTTACGGTTTACCCTTAAGACAGGAGGACAATTTCAGCATACTCATGGAGGAGGTAATTCGCACAACCATAATGGCTCAAAGAATGGAAACGGGAATGGAGGAAGCAATGGACAGAACCGCACCACCCCGTCAACACCATCCAAAGTAGATCTGAGCCACATCACTTGTTTTAAGTGCCGCAAGACTGGCCATTATGCGAATGAATGTCCAGAAGCTCAGAATGGAAATGGCAATGGAAGTTCAGTGAAGAAGTCAAATCCTTTCAACAGAGGACAAGTGAACCACGTTACCGTGGAGGAGGTTGAAGCTCAGCCAGATGCAGTAATAGGTAAGTTTTTGGTTAAGTCATTTACTGTAGTTGTTCTTTTTGATACTGGTGCATCGCATTCATACATATCAAGGGGATTTGTGGATAAGTATAAAATACCAACCCAAGCCCTTAGGTCACCCATGCTAGTAACCTCACCCGGAGCAGAATATATGGCTAGTTTATGGTGTGATCAACTGCCATTAAGGATTGGACACTATGCATTTCCCTCAGACCTAATAGTATTGGAATCGCAAGGACTGGATGTGATACTAGGCATGGATTGGTTATCGAAGTATGGAGGGAACATAGATTGCGCCAGTAAGTCGATTTTGCTTACAACCCCAGAAGGAAGGAGAATCAAGTATGTTTCACGGCATGAGCCGAGGAGAACACATGTAAATTGTTTATCAGGAGTTGTGCAAGAGGAAGTACCAGTGGTAAGGGATTTCCCCGATGTATTTCCAGAAGAGTTGCCAGGCATGCCACCGGACAAAGACATTGAGTTCTTGATTGGACTATTGCCAGGCACTGCGCCGATATCTAAGAGACCATATAGGATGCCAGCCCAGGATTTGGAGGAAATTAAGAAGCAGATTAAGGAGTTATTGGATAAAGGCTTTATTCGCCCAAGTTCTTCACCTTGGGGATCTCCTGTACTTCTAGTGGAGAAGAAGGATGGATCACTAAGAATGGTTGTTGATTATCGAGGATTGAATGAAGTAACTATCAAGAACAAGTACCCACTACCGATGATCAATGACTTGTTTGACCAATTGCAAGGAGCTAAAGTGTTTTCTAAGATCGATTTGCGATCAGGGTACCATCAGTTGAAGATTCGAGAGCAGGATATACCTAAGACAACTTTTACCACCAGGTATGGGCTGTATGAGTATACCGTTAGGTCATTTGGTCTGACTAACGCACCTGCCTATTTTATGAACATGATGAACAAGGTGTTTATGGAGTTTTTGGATAAGTTCGTTGTGGTGTTCATTGATGATATTTTGGTTTACTCGAAGAATGAAGAGGAGCATAAGGAACATTTGCGTTTAGTACTGGAGAAGCTCAAAGAACACAAGTTATATGCCAAATCCAGCAAGTGTGAGTTTTGGTTGAAGGAAGTTGGATTTCTCGGACATGTTATATCCGGAGAAGGAATAGCAGTGGAGCCCACAAAAGTTGCCACTGTGACCAACTGGGAAGCACCAACAACAGTTGGAGAAATCCGGAGTTTCCTTGGACTCGCAGGATACTACCGGAGATTCATTGAGAATTTCTCAAGGATTGCAAAGCCTATGACAGAATTGTTGAAGAAGGATACCAAGTTCATATGGACTGAGGAGTGTGAAGCTAGTTTCCAAGAGTTGAAGAAGCGTTTGGTTACCTCACCAGTGTTGATTCTGCCAGATCAAACCAAGGATTATGAGGTGTATTGCGATGCTTCACGTCGAGGACTTGGAGCCGTACTTATGCAGGAGGGAAGAGTTGTTTCGTATGCTTCACGACAACTTAAGCCTCATGAGCTAAATTATGCCACTCATGATTTGGAGTTAGCAGCCGTAGTGCATGCATTGAAAACATGGTGACATTTTCTTATTGGGAACCACTGTGAGGTGTACACGGATCACAAGAGTTTAAAGTACATCTTCACGCAGAAGGAGTTAAACCTCAGGCAGAGGAGATGCTTGGAGCTTATTAAGGATTACGACATGAGATTGCATTATCACCCAGGGAAGGCTAACGTTGTAGCAGACGCGTTGAGCCGCAAGAGTCATGTCAACACTTTGATGACCGGAGGTTTACCCGAGGAGTTAGCCGAGGATCTTCGTGAACTATGTTTGGAAATAGTTCCGAGAGGCTATGTAGCAGCATTGGAGATTCAGTCAACTTTGATGGATAGAATTAGAGAAGCTCAAAAGACAGATAAGGAAGTTGCCTCTATTAAGGAGAAAATGAGCGAGGGAAAAGCTAAGGGATTTTGTGAAGATGAGCGCGATACCCTATGGTTTGAAGACCGTGTTTATGTGCCCAATGACCCGGAGATCAGGAAGTTGTTTCTGCAAGAGGCACATGATTCACCATATTCGATCCACCCCGGAAATACCAAGATGTATTTGGATTTGAAGGATACTTTCTGGTGGACCGGAATGAAGAAGAATATTGCGGAGTATGTACCAGTTTGTGATGTATGTCAGAGAGTGAAGTCAGAACATCAGAAGCCAGCAGGATTGTTACAGCCATTGCCAATACCCGAATGGAAGTGGGATAAACAAGGCATGGATTTCATCACGGGTTTGCCGAAGACTCGTTCAGGCTATGACTCGATTTGGGTTGTAGTCAACCGTTTGACAAAGGTAGCTCATTTCATTCCAGTAAAGACTACCTACAGCAGTGCCAAGTTGGCCAAAATATACATGACCAGGATTGTATGTTTGCATGGAGTTCCGAGGAGTATCGTATCAGATAGAGGAACCCAATTTACCTCAAAGTTCTGGAAGCAGTTGCACGAAACTTTGGGAACCAGGCTGGAGTTTAGCACAGCTTTTCATCCACAGACAGACGGACAGACCGAGAGAGTCAACCAAATTTTGGAGGATATGCTTAGAGCATGTGCCTTGGATTATGGATCCAGTTGGGATGATAACTTGCCATATGTGGAGTTTTCTTACAACAACAGTTATCAGTCTAGTTTGAAAATGGCACCTTTCGAAGCCTTGTACGGAAGGAGGTGCAGGACCCCGTTGTTGTGGGATGAAGTTGGAGACCGTCAGCTGTTTGGACCGGATTTGATTAAGAAGTCTGAACAGAAAGTTAAGTTAATTCGCGATAGGCTCAAGGTAGCTCAGTCAAGGCAGAAGAGCTATGTGGATTCAAAATGCAAAGAGACAGAATACGAAGTTGGAGACAGAGTTTATCTTAGAGTATCCCCACTTCGAGGAGTGAAACGTTTTGGAGTTAAGGGAAAGTTGGCACCCCGATTTGTAGGACCATATCGTGTTTTGGAACGTATGGGAGAGGTGGCCTACAAGTTGGAATTACCCGAGGGATTGTCAGGAGTTCATGATGTGTTCCATGTTTCTCAGTTGAAGAAGTGTCACACAGAGATGGCTGATATACCACTGAGAGATACAGTGCCACTGGAAGCGATTCAGTTGAATGATGATTTGACCTACGAGGAGAAACCAGTTAAGATTCTTGAGTTTGCCAGCAGAGTCACCCGCAGTAAAGTTATCAAGTTTTGCAAAGTTCAGTGGAGCCACCACACCGAGGAAGAAGCCACCTGGGAGCGAGAAGAAGATCTGCTCAAAACCCACCCTCACCTATTTGCTAGCCAGCCCGAATGTCGAGGGCGAGATTCATCTTAAGGGGGGTAGGTTTGTAACATCCCAAATTTTCAATTTGGAATGTTATATATAGATCATCATGCATATAATATTTTATTGCATTTGCTTGCTCGATCCTAGAAATCCTACGCAACTCAAGGACCCACGGAGAGAGTTGGGGGTTTCGTTATTTTCATATTTGAGTTTTCTCAAATTTTGAAAATAGGATCATTTGATTTATTTTATTTTATCTTCCATTATTTCTGCTATCAAAATATGAGAGAGGGAATAAATTGACTTTCCCAAAATAAAGAAATAATGAAGATTTAATAAAAAAATCAAATAAGATTTTATTTTGGAGTTTTTCGCCTTTTTATTTGCATTAGGAAAAAATGTGCGTTTTTCAAATTTGCATTTAGGCCCCAAATAAATGTTCATCTAGTCCGGCTTGATTTTAGAAGCTGGGGAAAATTTATTTCGGGATTTTTGGAGTCCGTTTAGTATTTCTTTTTGTTTCTTTTCTGGGCGTAATTATTTAAAAAAAAAGCGAACCGACTATCGGGCCGTACCCGAGCGGGACTTTGCTCGGGGGCGTCTTTATAAGCCGCCCGCCCCGGCCGCCCCAGCCCCAGCAGCCCGTCGCCAGCGCGCCGCCCCGTCCCAGCCCCGCCGCCACCTGCCGAACCCTAGCCGC
>NC_041393.1:737397182-737429487 GCF_002162155.2 Triticum dicoccoides | reverse complement strand
GTCGCCGTCGCTGCCGCGCCGCCGCCCGCCAGACCCCGCCGGATCCGCCGCCGCCGCACCCGAGGTTCACCTCCGCCGTCTCGATCCGCGCACCGGTTTTTTTTAGAAAACCGGGCGGTCTTATTTTCGGTTTTTTTGTTTTTTTTAGTTTGGCTTTTTTTGGTTTAGATTAATTAGCGGACGTTCGTCCGTTAGTTCGTTTAAACGAACGCGTTCGTCATATTAGATTCGTTAACGAACGTTCGTTCGTTAGCTCGTTCGTCGTTTTTCTTTTTCTCGGATTTAATCCGCGATTTTTCTGATCACGATTTCTGATCCGATTTTCGTTTTAGTATAACTTTTCGCTCGTTTATCGGAATCAGATGATTCAAGCGCCTGGAGGTTCGTCTCGAAACCTTCTTTCCGAATAACCAACTTGAACAAGTTTTTGCTACAGTAAAATTTGACCTAGATCCAGATTAGTAATACGGAGTTGTTTTCTTTAGCCGTTTGTTCTTCGTTGCTTTGTTCGCTTTGTTTCTTTTTGCAAACCGGAGTTCTTAAGTTGAACAATCTGGTTAGATCTTTCGTTTGAGTTTTACATGTGCATTAGATGAGTACTTATTGTATGCTTGTTTGTTTGTCTGCGATAGATCATCCGGAGTGCGCCGCCTGTTACTTCGAGTCTCTAGGTTTTGCGGATCATCAGCAAGGCAAGTAACACTTTGATCATACTTTTCTCATACCCAGTTTTTATGCATTAGATCAATCCTCAAACATTGCATGATTAGGATCTAATTAAATTGTGGGTTATGGGAAGTAGTTGAGGTAGTACCTATTACCTGTTTATTTTCAAACCTTTGGGAGTTCCACTACGTTTGCTTATATTGCCATGCTATGCTAGTAGACGTGGTTGGGTGAGTGAATTCCATGACAGATGTGAGATTGTTAATTAACGGTTTATTTAAGGTGGCAACTTGAACACACATCTGGGTGGATTGAGGCACCTGGTTTCCCCGGTTAACCGTGTCGTGTCCCCGGTTATGGACAACTTGAGTATCTAGTACTTGGATATCGTGTGAATCTCAACATGTTACTTCTTATTAATATTGTTGGGTTTGTAATGAGTACTTTTAATTGGGATTGAGAATGTTGTCAACCATTCTCAATGTTTAACAACCACCATGATAGTTAAATAAATTTATTCCTTTGCATTAGGGAAAAATTGGCTTTATGCAAAACTGTAACCATAGAGTTTTCCACCAGCCATATATGCATGTAGTATAGCTTATTCTGTCATTATTCTCTATGTGTTACATTGCCAGCATATTCCATGTGCTGACCCGTTTTCGGGCTGCAACGTTTCATGTTGCAGACTTTTCAGACGACGAGTAAGGTGATTAGGTCGTGGTTCTATACTCAGTGATGCCGTTGGAGTTGATGGACTCGCTTATCTTCCAAGCCTTCCGCTGTTATCGTATTTAGATGGCCTTAAGCCATATTTATTTTATTCAGTTATCTCTTGAGACATTCGATTGTAATAAGTGTGTGATTGCTATTCTGTTATAAATCCTCCGAGTACTGTGTGGTGTCAGCATTACTGATCCAGGGATGACACTGAGCACAGAGATCAGACTGTTTGAGGTCTAGTCGCTACATTCAGCAACTTGGAACTCACGACATCTCGAATCCAATGGTACCTCACATCAATGTGCTTGGTTCGAGAGTGATAGCTTGAATTCTTGGCAAGATGAATAGCACTCTGACTGTCACAAAACAGAACATACTTCTCTTGCTTCATGCCGAGCTCTTGTAAGAAGTTTTTCATCCACAAAACCTCCTTGCCAGCATCAACTACTGCAATGTACTCAGCTTCTGTAGTTGATGTAGAGACACGTTTCTGCAATCTTGATTGCCATGACACTGCTCCCCCTGCATAAGTCATCAGGTATCCGGATGTGGACTTCCTACGATCCTTGTCACTTGCGTAATTTGCATCTGTATAACCCTGCAATACAGGATCACCGTTTCCAAAGCATAGACAAGATGTAGAAGTACCCTTGAGATACCTGAGAATCCACTTCACTGCTTCCCAGTGAGTTTTACCTGGATTGTCATGAACCGGCTAACAACCCCAACTGCATAGGCAATGTCAGGCCTAGTGCATACCATGGCATACATCAAAGTGCCCACAGCAGATTGGTAAGGTACTTTCCTCATTTCTTCTTTCTCCTTCTTGCTTGTAGGACATTGTTTTGAATTTAGTTTGTGATAGCCTGCAAGCGGAGAGATAACAGATTTTGCATCTTTCATATTGAACCTTTCAAGTACCTTCTCAATGTATCTTTCCTGTGAGAGCCAAAGCAGCTTCTTTGATCTATCATGGGAGATCTTCATGCCAAGTATTTGCTTAGCTGGTCCTAAATCCTTCATGGCAAATGATTTACTCAATGCCTTCTTGAGGAGAGCAATCCTCTTTGTGCCATTTCCAACAATCAGCATATCATCAACATACAACAAGAGAATAATGAAGTCACCCTCGGCGTATCTCTTCATAAAGACATAATGGTCAGGTTGTGCTTTATGGTAACCAAGCCCAGTCATAAAAGACCCAAACTTCTTGCACCACTACCGAGGAGCTTGCTTCAAGCCATACAAGCTCTTCTTCAATTTGCAAACTAAGTGCTCCTTGCCTGCAACCATGAATCCCTCTGGCTGCTCCATGTATATCTCCTCCTCTAGGTCACCATGCAAGAAAGTTGTCTTCACATCAAGTTGTTCAACTTCCAAGTCCATGGTGGCAGCCATGCCAAGCAGAACTCGGATCGAAGACATCTTGACCACTGGAGAGAATATCTCACTATAATCAATGCCCTTTTTCTGGCCGAATCCTTTCACAACCAATCTGGCCGTGTACCTTGGATGTGAGGTGTTTTCTTCAGTCTTCACTCTGTACACCCACTTGTTCTTGAGTGCTTTCTTGCCTTTTGGCAGATTCACCAACTCAAAAGTATCATTCTCATACAGGGAATTCATCTCATCCTGCATGGCTTCTGACCATTCTTCCTTGTTCTCATCAGACATCGCCTCCTCATAGCATGAGGGCTCACCTGCATCTGTCATCAACACATATTGATGTGGTGGATATTTAGAAGAAGGAATGTGAACTCTTTCACTTCTTTGCTGCTGCACTAGTAGTGAATCAAGTGGATTTTCGTTGGGATCATCATTACCAACTTCATCATCATCATCATCACTTGATGGCTGCTCATCACTTTGACTTGTACTGCCTTGATCAGTTGCATCTCCATTGTCTTCAGTGTCATCATCTCCCCCATGATTGTCATGCACGAGAGGAGGACGGATTGGATCCATGTCAACCTGAGGTGTGTTGGTCATTGGCTTCTCTGGTTTCCCAATATCTTTTATTGTTTCATCTTCAATGAACACCACATCTCGGCTTCTCACAATCTTTCTATTTGCTGGATCCCACAACCTGTAGCCAAACTCTTCACTTGGTTGGCTGAGGTAGATGCACTGCTTTGTCTTACTATCAAGCTTGGATCTCTCGTCCCTTGGAACATGTACAAATGCCCTACAACCAAAGACCTTCAAGTGCTTGTATGATACCTCCTTCCCTGACCAAACTCTCTGAGGAATATCACCTACAAGAGGAACTGAGGGAGATAGGTTAACCACATACATAGCATTCATCAATGCTTCAGCCCAAAATGAATTAGGTAAATGAGCATGAGAGAGCATAACTGTGACCCTCTCTGTGAGTGTCCTGTTCATTCTCTCTGCAAGACCATTGAGCTAGGGTGTCTTTGGTGGACTTTTCTCAAGCCTGATGCCAAACTTTCTGCAATACCTTTCAAAGGGACCTCGGTATTCACCACCATTGTCTGATCTCACGCACTTCAATTTCCTACCAGTTTCTCTTTCAACTTTGGCATGGAACTCCTTGAAGGCTTCAAACGTTTGGTATTTGTGTTTCGGCACATACACAAAAACCTTTCTGGAATGGAGATTTTTCAGTCATGGAGCAAACATCAGTATGCACAATATCAAGAACATTTTCTGCACGATGTGGGAGTGTACGAAATGCAGCCTTATGTTGTTTGCCGGCAAAAAATGTGCACAGGGTTTCAAGGATATACCTTTCAACTCAGGGAGGTACTCCATGCGAGCAAGAGCATGCATGCCCTTCTCACTCATATGCCACTAGTAGAGAACAGGGCTTTGGTCCAGGCCGGGTTAGCCCATTAGTCCTGGTTCAGTCATGAACCGGGACTAATGTGAGCATTGGTCCCAGTTCATGCGGCAAAGGCATTAGTCCCGGTTCAAATGGGACCTTTAGTCCGGGTTGGTGCCACGAACCGGTACTAATGGGTGCGATGCCCATTAGTACCGGTTCGTGGCACGAACCGGTACTAATGGGGTTTGAGGCATTTTCAAATTGTACCCCCCTGGATCGCCTTTTCAGTTTTGCAAAAAGTAAAAGAAAATGATAATAACTTCAAAAATTAAAATCCTTCGAGATGTAGTTATGTTACTACATCTACTAGTTAGGAAAATTTGAAAACTTAAATTTGGACATGTTTTGCAAAAAGTGTAGGGAAAATGTAAAATGGCTATAACTTTTGCATACTGTGTCAGAAAAAACTGTAATATATCAAAATGTTCAGCACGAAAATCCACATCCGATTTTGACCGCCTACGGCCTGTTTGCAAATTTTTAGAGTCCTCAAATTCTAAAAGAAAAAAAAGTTATGCTCAAATTTCAGTTTTTTTTAATTTTTTAATTTTTGTTAAATCTGGTCAAACTATGGTCAAACTACTTATTCAAGAAGTATTAGTGTTACTAAATAATTATTCAAGAATATTAGTGTTACTAAATAATTATTTCAGTTTTTTTGAATTTTGGTCAAATCTGGTCAAACTGTGGTCAAACTGTGGTCAAACAATGGTCAAACTACTTATTCAAGAAATATTAGTGTTACTAAATAATTATTTCAGTGTTTTTGAATTTTGGTCAAATCTGGTCAAACTGTGGTCAAACTGTGGTGAAACTATGGTCAAACTGTGGTCAAACTACTTATTCAAGAAATATTAGTGTTACTAAATAATTATTGTTTTTTAGAACAATAATTTCAAACTCAAACAGTGACATGTGTGACTTCATGCTCAAGCTAAATTCCTGAGGGTTAATAGGATTGACATCTTACTATTGTCAGGAAAACAACAAGTGCAGACTTGGAAACGAGGGAGAATAGAACCTAGAAGTTAAGCATGCTCAGGCTGGAGTAGTGAGATGGGTGACCGTCTGGGAAGTTAGATGATTTGGAATGATGAGGGGTGATTAGAGATTAGAGGTTCAATTGAGCAGTGATGAGGGTGATTAGAGATTAGAGGTTAAAATAATTCAGAAATTCCGGGACTAAAGGTGGACGTCCAGGCAGCGTCCACGTGGACGGCCTTTAGTCCCGGTTCATGTAAGAACCGAGACTAAAGGGGGAGGCTTTAGTAACGACCCTTTAGTCCTGGTTCCAGAACCGGGACTAAAGGCCCTTATGAACCGGGACAAATACCCCTTTTTCTAGTAGTGTGCCCAAGCCTCTTGTGCCACAATTCAACCGAAGTGTCTTTTTCAACAATGTTCAACACCTCATTGCAGAACTTGGTTTTAGTCACATAGAGATTACCTTGCTTACTTCCTCGAGCCACAATCAAAGAGCCTTTGGTGAGCTTCCACTTTCCTTCACCAAATAACTAGGATGTTTGATATCATCAAGCTTGCCCACTGACAACAAATTCAGCCTTATGTCGGGAACATGCCTCACATCATCGAGCACCAATCTGCAACCTATGTTTGTTTCAATGCATATAGAGCCCTTGCCAACAATTGCTGACGAACCACTATTTTCCATGCTCACTTGGCCAGTAACACCACTAGTGTAAGATGTGAAATACTCCTTGTGTGATGTGATGTGGAAGGACGCACCTGAATCAACAACCCAACTCATGGCATCATCACGAACAGCACTATAGCAATCTTCATCTTCAATGACTAGATAGTCCTCATCTGTTACGGTCATGGCTGAACTGCTCTCAGCCTTTTGCTTGGTTTTCTTTGTGAGTTTCCCCTCTGCAAGCTCTCTCTTGTACTTCCTGCACTCGCTCTTTATGTGTCCCGGATTGCCACAATGAAATCAAGTGATATCTTTTCTCTGTTTTGACTTTGATCTTCCCCTGGATTTGCTTTTGCCTTGCTGAAATCTTGTATTGTTGCGTCCACGGTTCTCATTCTTCCCATGGGTTTCAGCCACATACGCATCAGAAGAAGAGGCATCACCTTTTTCCTTCTTTCTGGCTTCTTCATTCAGCATATTGTTCTTCACCGTCTTCAAAGTCATCTTCCCATCCGGAGCTGAATTGCTAAGTGACACAACAAGCGTGTTCCAACTATCAGGCATGGAACTCAGCAGCAACAATGCTTGCACCTCATCTTAAAAGTTGATCTTCATGGCTGAAAGTTGATTTATATGGCATTGGAGGACATTTAAGTGCTCAATCACACTTGTACCATCTCGGTACTCAAGCTTTGCAAGTCTTTTGATCACCGAGGCTTTGTTCATTGATGTCTTCCTCTCATACATAGACTCCAACTTCTGCCACATCTCATAAGCATTTGTGTCATTTGCAACATGGTGGAAAATATTGTGGTTGATGTACAACCGAATCATACCTACTACCTTTCTGTGCAACACTCTCCATTCTTCTTCCGTGACACCTGTGGGTATCTTGTCTTTCACAATTGTCTCATACAAATCCTTGCAATAAAGGATGTCTTCCATCATGGGCTGCCATAATGAGTAATTGGAAGAATCAAGTTTTATCATGCCACTTGTAGTAGCGCTTTCTTCCAAAGCCATTGTGAGCAACACTTCCAGCAACAATCAAGCAACTGGGATTTGCATCCTTCTAAGCAACCAAGGCTCTGATGCCACTCTGTTTAGAATTAGCACACAAATACACTTGTGGTTAACTGAAAACTGCAGCGGAAACAAGTAATCTCAGCACCACATCCTGTACTAACTTAAGGATTATTGCTTAGCACAGAAGGAAACATATGCAGCAGCATATATGGAGGCAGAAAATGTTACTCAGCAGACAAGACACTCCTCAGCCTAGTGTCTTGTGGTAGGAGTAAGTTTTCCTGACAGTATCAAGCATCAACAAAGAGACACCAAATTTTTACGTGGAAAACCTCTCAACTTGAGGGGAAAAACCACGGGCCGAAGCCACCCAAATCCTCTTCCACTATTATCAAATGTGGGATACAACAAGTTCTTCCTTAGACAGCACTAGAGGATCTCATACATCAAGATTTCTGAATCTTAGATGAACACAACAGGATTTGGGGCTCAAGAACTAGGGATTGGAACAATCTCACCAAAGATGGTGGAACGGAAGCTTGAAGGAGGCAAGGTAGTGGATCTGGACCATCACAACCTTGGGGAGGAGCTCCCTTTTCTTCTTCCTTCAATCTTCCTCTTCTTCCCTTGCTCTCTTGGTTTTCTCTCTTCTTCTCTCTTGGAGGATGAACTGATTTTCGTCACTGTTGGTGGTGGCTGCTGGATGGAGGGTAAAGCATCCCAATCCACTAATGTGCAAAGTCCAAAATGACCCTAGGTCATAACCCTAATGGGTAGTGGGCTTCTGCACCTCTTTGGGCTGCCTAAAAGGCCTCTAATTGGTCATCTCCTCACAGCCCACATGAGGAGGATATCCCAACACTTTTGACCTCCAATCTGTAGAGCCATTTTCTAAGCAAGCACTTATTTTTCACTTCTAAATTTTCAATACCCAAACCACCTTAGTCCTTCAGTCTATAGATAATGTTCCATCTGGCCAACTATATTTTGTTTTATTTTCATCAATTTGCTAGAAATAGTGATATCGATAGAAATCCATACGCCTACGGGTACCTCAAAGAAGGATAGGAGGAACATCGCATGCTTGTCAGTGCCGAATTTATAAGGATCGACCTCCCCCCACACGGTAAATGCTTGCCCTTCTAGTAGCTCAATTTCTTTTTCAAATCGATCTTCAATGCATTTCCACTCTTTATTGCTTATTTTACGATGATGAAATTGGATTCCTAGATATCTAAAAGGTAAGCATCCCAAATCATGTCCGAACAACTGTCTATATTATCATCCTGTTCTTCCTTGGCGTGTTCAAAGCAGAACAGCTCAGTTTTGTTAAAATTAATCTTCAGCCCCGATAGTTGCTTGAAAAGGCATAAAACTAATATCATGTTTCTCGCCCCTTAGCTAGATCATGTTCCATGAAAATAATGGTGCCATCCGTATATTGTTGTATGGACACCCCTGCATCCACTAGATGCATGATGAGCCCACCTACATGGCCGTCCTCCTTAGCTCTATTAATGAGAACGACCAGCATGTCAGTAACAACATTAAACAGGAAAGGAGACATCGCATCTCCTCTGTGTAGAAAATTATAGGATGGAATATTTGAGTTGTTGTATTGATCTGACCCAGGTGTGGATATATATAGAGTACAATATGTGAGAGAGACTTGGAGTAGTGGACAAGTCGTACATGGTTTAAACCAATCGTATCTCTAACTCCTAATCTCTAACTTAAACATAATTATACTTCTAACATTCCCCCTCGGTCATAGCGGGAGTGAAGCGGACGATGATGACTGAATTTGAAATTTTGTGCTTCCGTTGTCTTCTCCACTACGCCATCATCAACTGCTTATCTGATGGGTCGGCACCTAGGGCGGTGACTGTGTCCCCTTCTGGTGCCTTCCTATCTATCCTCTATTCCCTCCCGCAGTCATAGCGGGAGTGGCGTGGACACTGTTGGGGAACGTAGTAATTTCAAGAAAATTCCTACGCACACGCAAGATCATGGTGATCCATAGCAACGAGAGGGGAGAGTGTATGTCCACGTACCCTCGTAGACCGTAAGCGGAAGCGTTATGACAACGCGGTTGATGTAGTCGTACGTCTTCACGATCCGACCGATCCCAGTACCGAACGTACGGCACCTCCGAGTTCAGCACACGTTCAGCTCGATGACGATCCCCGGACTCCGATCCAGCAAAGTGTCGAGGATGAGTTCCGTCAGCACGACGGCGTGGTGACGATGATGATGTTCTACCGACGCAGGGCTTCGCCTAAACTCCGCGACGATATGACCGAGGTGGAATATGGTGGAGGGGGGCACCGCACACGGCTGAGGAACGATCACGAATATCAACTTGTGTCTAGAGGGGCCCCCCTGCTCCCGTATATAAAGGAGCAAGGGGGGTGCGGCCGGCCGTATGAGGAGGCGCGCCGGAGGAGTCCTACTCCCACCGGGAGTAGGACTCCCCCCCTTTCCCTAGTTGGATTAGGACTTGGGGGAGGAGAAAGAGAGGGGGGAAAGGAAAGGGGGGGCGCCGCCCCCCCCCCCACCTTGTCCAATTCGTACTTGGGGGGAGGGGCGCGCGGCAGCCCATAGGCCTCCTCTCCTCTTCCTCCACTAGGCCCAATAAGGCCCATTAGGTTACCGGGGGGTTCTGGTAACCTCCCGGTACTCCGGTAAAATGCCGATTTCACCCGGAACACTTCCGATGTCCAAACATAGGCTTACAATATAACAATCTTTATGTCTCGGCCATTTCGAGACTCCTCGTCATGTCCGTGATCACATCCGGGACTCCGAACAACCGTGATCACAACCATATGCTTTGATCACACTATCAAAGTGTTTATTCCAACTCCGAGATGCTTGCACCAGTCCATAAATGGATCGCTGGAGCTTGCACACTTTGTTAGCACCTTTTGGATCAACAAAACCTTCTGGTTGCATCGTATACAACTCTTCTTCTAGAAATCCATTCAAGAATGTAGTTTTGACATCCATTTGCCAAATTTCATAATCATAAAATGCAGCAATTGCTAACATGATTTGGATAGACTTAAGCATCGCTACGGGTGAGAAAGTCTCATCGTAGTCAACCCCTTGAACTTGTCGAAAACCTTTCGCAACAAGTCGAGCTTTATAGACAGTTACATTACCATCAGCGTCAATCTTCTTCTTAAAGATCCATTTATTCTCATGGCTTGCCGATCATCGGGCAAGTCAACCAAAGTCCATACTTTGTTCTCATACATGGATCCCATCTCAGATTTCATGGCTTCTAGCCATTTTGCGGAATCTGGGCTCACCATCGCTTCTTCATAGTTCGTAGGTTCGCCATGGTCAAGTAACATGACTTCCAGAATAGGATTACCGTACCACTTGGTGTGGATCTTACTCTGGTTGACCTAAGAGGTTCAGTAGAAACTTGATCTGAAGTTTCATGATCAATATCATTAGCTTCCTCACTAATTGGTGTAGTTGTCACAGGAACCGGTTCTTGTGATGGACTACTTTCCAATAAGGCAGCAGGTACAGTTACCTCATCAAGTTCTACTTCCTCCCACTCACTTCTTTCGAGAGAAACTCCTTCTCTAGAAAGGATCCATCTTTAGCAACGAATATCTTGCCTTCGGATCTGTGATAGAAGGTGTACCCAACATTTTCCTTTGGGTATTCTATGAAGACGCACTTCTCCGATTTGGGTTTGAGCTTATCAGGATGAAACTTTTTCACTAAGCATCGCAACTCCAAACTTAAAGAAATGACAACTTGGGTTTCTTGCTAAACCACAGTTCATATAGTGTCGTCTCAACGGATTTAGATGGTGCCCTATTTAACATGAATGCAGCTGTCTCTAATGCATGATCCCAAAACGATATTGGTAAATCGGTAAGAAACATCATAGATTGTACTATATCCAATAAAGTACGGTTATGACGTTCGGACACACCATTATGATGTGGTGTTCCGGGTGGCGTGAGTTGCGAAACTATTCCGCATTGTTTCAAATGTAAACCAAACTCGTAACTCAAATATTTGTCTCCACGATCAGATCGTTGAAATTTTATTTTCTTGTCACGATGATTTTCCACTTCATTCTGAAATTATTAGAACTTTTCAAATGTTTCAGACTTATGTTTCATCAAGTAGATATACCCATATCTTCCCAAATCATCTGTGAAGGTGAGAAAATAACGATACCCGCCACGAGCCTCAACACTCATCGGATTGCATACATCAGTGTGTATTATTTCCAATAAGTCAGTTGCTCGCTCCACTGTTCCGGAGAACGGAGTCTTAGTCATCTTGCCCATGAGGCATGGTCGCAAGCATCAAGTGATTCCAAAATCCCATCAGCATGGAGTTTCTTCATGCGCTTTATACCAATATGACCTAAACAGCAGTGCCACAAATAAGTTTAACTTTGCATCTTTTGGTTTCTATATTATGAATATGTGTATCACTACGATCGAGATCCAATGAACCATTTTCATTGGGTGTGTAACCATATAAGGTTTTATTCATGTAAACAGAACAACAGTTTATTCTCTTACTTAAATGAATAACCGTATTGCAATAAACACGATCAAATCATATTCATGCTCAACGCAAACACCAAATAACATTTATTTAGGTTCAACACTAATCCCGAAAGTATAGGGAGTGTGCGATGATGATCATATCAATCTTGAAACTACTTTCAACACACATCGTCACTTTACCCTTAACTAGTTTCTGTTTATTCTGCAACTCCCGTTTCGAGTTACTACTCTTAGCAACTGAACCAGTACCAAATACCGAGGGGTTGCTATAAACACTAGTAAAGTACACATCAATAACATGTATATCAAATATACCTTTGTTCACTTTGCCATCCTTCTTATCCGCCAAATACTTGGGGTAGTTCTGCTTCCAGTGACCAGTCCCTTTGCAGTAGAAGCACTTAGTCTCATGCTTAGGTCCAGACTTGGGCTTCTTTACTTGAGCAGCAACTTGCTTGCCGTTCTTCTTGAAGTTCCCTTCTATCCCTTTGCCCTTTTCTTGAAACTAGTGGTCTTGTTAACCATCAACACTTGATGTTCTTTCTTGATTTCTACCTTCATCGATTTCATCATCATGAAAAACTCGGGAATCATTTTCATCATCCCTTGCATACTATAGTTCATCACAAAGTTCTACTAACTTGGTGATGGTGACTAGAGAATTCTGTCAATCACTATCTTATCTGGAAGATTAACTCCCACTTGATTCAAGCGATTGTAGTACCCAGACAATCCGAGCACATGCTCACTAGTTGAGCGATTCTCCTCCATCTTTTAGCTATAGAACTTGTTGGAGACTTCATATCTCTCAGCTCGGGTATTTGCTTGAAATATTAACTTTAACTCCTGCAACATCTCATATGGTCCATGACGTTCGAAACGTCTTTGAAGTCCCGATTCTAAGCCGTTAAGCATGGTGCACTTAAACTATCAAGTAGTCATCATATTGAGCTAGCCAAACGTTCATAACGTCTGCATCTGCTCCTGCAATAGGTCTGTCACCTAGCGGTGCATCCAGGACATAATTCTTCGGTGCAGCAATGAGGATAAACCTCAGATCACGGATCCAATCCGCATCATTGCTACTAACATCTTTCAACACAATTTTCTCTAGGAACATATCAAAATAAACATATAAAAGCAACAATGCGAGCTATTGATCTACAACATAGATATGCTAATACTACCAGGTACTAAGTTCATGATAAATTTAAGTTCAATTAATCATATTACTTAAGAACTCCCACTTAGATAGACATCCCTCTAATCCTCTAAGTGATCACGTGATCCAAATTCAACTAAACCATAACCGATCATCACGTGAAATGGATTATTTTTCAATGGTGAACATCTCATGTTGATCATATCTACTATATGATTCACGCTCGACCTTTCGGTCTCCGTGTTCCGAAGCCATATCTGCATATGCTAGGCTCGTCAAGTTTAACCTGAGTATTCCGCGTGTGCAAAACTGGCTTGCACGCGTTGTAGATGGACGTAGAGCTTATCACACCCGATCATCACATGGTGTCTGGGCACGATGAACTTTGGCAACGGTGCATACTCAGGGAGAACACTTCTTGATAATTTTAGTGAGAGATCATCTTAAAAATGCTACCGTCAATCAAAGCAAGATAAGATGCATAAAAGATAAACATCACATGCAATCAATATAAGTGATATGATATGGCCATCATCATCTTGTGCTTGTGATCTCCATCTCCGAAGCACCGTCATGATCACCATCGTCACCAGCGCGACACCTTGATCTCCATTGTAGCATCGTTGTCGTCTCGCCAATCTTATGCTTCTACGACTATCGCTACCGCTTAGTGATAAAGTAAAGCATTACAGGGCGATTGCATTCCATACAATAAAGCGACAACCATATGGCTCCTGCCAGTTGCCGATAACTCGATTACAAAACATGATCATCTCATACAATAAAATTTAGCATCATGTCTTGACCATATCACATCACAACATGCCCTACAAAAACAAGTTAGACGTGGGTACGTGGACATACACTCTCCCCTCTCGTTGCTATGCATCACCATGATCTTGCGTGTGCGTAGAATTTTTTTTGAAATTACTACGTTCCTCAACAGTGGCATCCAAGCCCAGGTTTTATGCGTTGATGTTATATGCACGAGTAGAACACAAGTGAGTTGTGGGCGATACAAGTCATACTGCTTACCAGCATGTCATACTTTGGTTCGGCGGTATTGTTGGATGAAGCGGCTCGGACCGACATTACGCGTACGCTTACACGAGACTGGTTCTACCGACGTGCTTTGCACACAGGTGGCTGGCGGGTGTCTGTTTCTCCAACTTTAGTTGAACCGAGTGTGGCTACGCCCGGTCCTTGCGAAGGTTAAAACAGCACTAACTTGACGAACTATCGTTGTGGTTTTGATGCGTAGGTAAGAACGGTTCTTGCTAAGCCCGTAGCAGCCACGTAAAATTTGCAACAACAAAGTAGAGGACGTCTAACTTGCTTTTGCAGGGCATGTTGTGATGTGATATGGTCAAGACGTGATGCTATATTTTATTGTATTAGATGATCATGTTTTGTAACCGAAGTTATCGGCAACTGGCAGGAGCCATATGGTTGTCGCTTTATTGTATGAAATGCAAACGCCCTGTATTTGCTTTACTTTATCACTAAGCGGTAGCGATAGTCGTAGAAGCAATAGATGGCGTAACGACAATGATGCTACAATGGAGATCAAGGTGTCGCGCCGGTGATGATGGTGATCACGACGGTGCTTCGGAGATGGAGATCACAAGCACAAGATGATGATGGCCATATCATATCACTTATATTGATTGCATGTGATGTTTATCCTTTATGCATCTTATCTTGCTTTGATTGACGGTAGCATTTTAAGATGATCTCTCACTAAAAATTATCAAGAAGTGTTCTCCCTGAGTATGCATCGTTGCCAAAGTTCGTCGTGCCCAGACACCACGTGATGATCGGGTGTGATAAGCTCTACGTCCATCTACAACGGGTGCAAGCCAGTTTTGCACATGCGGAATACTCAGGTTAAACTTGACGAGCCTAGCATATGCAGATATGGCCTCGGAACAGGGAGACCGAAAGGTCGAGCGTGAATCATATAGTAGATATGATCAACATAGTGATGTTCACCATTGAAAACTACTCCATTTCACGTGATGATCGGTTATGGTTTAGTTGATTTGGATCACGTGATCACTTAGATGACTAGAGAGATGTCTGTCTAAGTGGGAGTTCTTAAGTAATATGATTAATTGAACTTTAATTTATCATGAACTTAGTCCTGGTAGTATTTTGCAAATTATGTTGTAGATCAATAGCTCGCGTTGTTGCTTTCATATGTTTGCTTTTGATATGTTCCTAGAGAAAATTGTGTTGAAAAATGTTAGTAGCAATGATGCGGATTGGATCCGTGATCGGAGGTTTATCCTCATTGCTGCATAGAAGAATTATGTCCTTAATGCACCGCTAGGTGACAGGCCTATTGCAGGAGCAGATGCAGACGCTATGAACGTTTGGCTAGCTCAATATGATGACTACTTGATAGTTTTGTGCACCATGCTTTATGGCTTAGAATCGGGACTTCAAAGATGTTTTGAACATCATGGACCATATGAGATGTTCCAAGAGTTGAAGTTAATATTTCAAGCAAATACCCGAGTTGAGAGATATGAAGTCTCCAACAAGTTCTATAGCTAAAAGATGGAGGAGAATCGCTCAACTAGTGAGCATGTGCTCAGATTGTCTGGGTACTACAATCGCTTGAATCAAGTGGGAGTTAATCATCCATATAAGATAGTGATTGACAGAATTCTCTAGTCACCATAACCAAGTTAGTAGAACTTCATGATGAACTATAGTATACAAGGGATGATGAAAATGATTCCCGAGTTTTTCATGATGTTGAAATTGACGAAGGTAGAAATCAAGAAAGAGCATCAAGTGTTGATGGTTGAAAAGATCACTAGTTTGAAGAAAAGGGCAAAGGGAAAGAAAGGGGAACTTCAAGTAGATTGACAAGCAAGTTGTCACTCCCACGAAGAAGCCCAAAGCTGAACCAAAGCCTGAAACTGAGTGCTTACACTGCAAAGGAAATGGTCACTGGAAGCGGAAATGCTATAAATATTTGGTAGATAAGAAGGATGGCAAAATGAACAAGGGTATATTTGATATACATGTTATTGATGTGTGCTTTACTAGTGTTTATAGTAGCCCCTGAGTATTTGATACTTGTTCGGTTGCTAAGATTAGTAACTCGAAACAGGAGTTACAGAATAAACAGAGACTAGTTGAAGGGGAAGTAACGATGAGTGTTGGAAGTAGTTCCAAGATTGATATGATCATCATCGCACACTCCCTATACTTTCGGGATTAGTGTTAAACCTAAATAAATGTTATTTGGCGTTTGCGTTGAGCATGAATATGATTTGATCATGTTTATTGCAATACGGTTATTCATTTAAAATCAGAGAATAATTGTTGTTCTGTTTACATGAATAGGACCTTCAATGGTCATACACCCAATGAACATAGTTTGTTGGATCTCGATCGTAGTGATACACATATTCATAATATTGATGCCAAAAGATGAAAAGTTAATAATGATAGTGCAACTTATTTGTGGCACTGCCGTTTGGGTCATATCGGTGTAAAGCGCATGAAGAAACTCCATAAAGATGAATTTTCGGAATCACTTGGTTATGAATCATTTGATGCTCGCGAACCATGCCTTTTGGGCAAGATGACTAAAACTCCGTTCTCCGGAACAATGGAACAAGCTACTGACTTATTGGAAATAATACATACCAATGTATGCGAGCCAATGAGTGTTGATGCTCGTGGCAAGTATCATTATTTTCTGACCTTCACAAGATGTTTTGAGCAGATATGGGTATATCTACTTGATGAAACATAAGTCTGAAATAGTTGAAAGGTTCAAAGAATTTCAGAGTAAAGTGGAAAAATCATTGTAACAAGAAAATAAAGTTTCTGCGATCTGATCGCGGAGATGAATATTTGAGTTATGAGTTTGGTCTTCAATTAAAATAATGTGGAATAGTTTCACAGCTCACGCCACCTGGAACACCACAATGTTATGGTGTGTCCGAACGTCGTAACCGCACTTTATTGGATATAGTGCAATCTATGATGTTTCTTACCGATTTACCAATATCGTTTTGGGATCATGCATTAGAGACAGCTGCATTCACGTTAAAAGGGCACCATCTAAATCCGTTGAGACGACACCATATGAACTGTGGTTTAGCAAGAAACCCAAGTTGTCGTTTCTTAAAGTTTGGGGCTGCAATGCTTATGTGAAAAAGTTTCATCCTGACAAGCTCGAACCAAATCGGAGAAGTGCGTCTTCATAGAATACCCAAAGGAAATTGTTGGGTACACCTTCTATCACAGATCCGAAGGCAAGATATTCGTTGCTAAGAATGGATCCTTTCTAGAGAAGAAGTTTATCTCGAAAGAAGTGAGTGGGAGGAAAGTAGAACTTGATAAGGTAATTGTACCTTCTCCCTTATTGGAAAGTAGTTCATCACAGAAATCTGTTCCTGTGACTACTACACCAATTAGTGAGGAAGCTAATGATGATGATCATGAAACTTCAGACCAAGTTACTACAGAACTGTTAGGGAACATAGCAAAAATTCAAAAAATTTCCTACGTATCACCAAGATCTATCTATGGAGAGACCAGCAACGAGTAGAAAGGAGAGTGCATCTACATACCCTTGTAGATCGCTAAGCAGAAGTGTTCAAGTGAACGGGGTTGATGGAGTCGTACTCGTCGTGATTCAAATCACCGATGATCAAGTGCCGAATGCACGGCACCTCCGCGTTCAACACACGTACAGCCCGGTGACGTCTCCGACGCCTTGATCCAGCAAGGAGAGAGGGAGAGGTTGAGGAAGACTCCATCCAGCAGCAGCACAACGGCGTGGTGGTGGTGGAGGAGCGTGGCAATCCTGCAGGGCTTCGCCAAGCACCGCGGGAGAGGAGGAGGACTTGGGAGAGGGGGAGGGCTGCGCCAGAACTTCGTGTGTAGCTCCCATGCGCCTCCCCACTATATATAGGGGTGGAGGGGCTGGTTTCTTGCCCTCCAAGTCCATTGGGGCGTTGGCCAAGGTGGGAGGAAAGAAATCCCATCATTCCCTTCCCCACCGATTGTTATCCCCCCTTTTTAGGGATCTTGATCTTATCCCTTCGGGATATGATCTTATTCCTTCTAAGGGGGGATCTTGGTGCGCCTTGACCAGGGGTGTGGGGACTTTCCCCCACTACCCACGTTCATGTGGGTCCCCCCATGCAGGTGGGCCCCACTCCGGAACCTTCTAGAACCTTCCCGGTACAATACCGAAAAAACCTGAACATTTTCCGGTGGCCAAAATAGGACTTCCCATATATAAATCTTTACCTCCGGACCATTCCGAAACTCCTTGTGACGTCCGGGATCTCATCCGGGACTCCGAACAACATTCGGTAACCACATACAAGCTTCCTTTATAACCCTAGCGTCATCGAACCTTAAGTGTGTAGACCCTACGGGTTTGGGAATCATGCAGACATGACCGAGACGTTCTCCGGTCAATAACCAACAGCGGGATCTGGATACCCATGATGGCTCCCACATGTTCCACGATGATCTCATCGGATGAACCACGATGTCAAGGACTTAATCAATCCCGTATACAATTCCCTTTGTCTAGCGGTATTATACTTGCCCGAGATTCGATCGTCGGTATCCTTATACCTTGTTCAATCTCGTTACCGGCAAGTCTCTTTACTCGTTCCGTAACACATCATCCCGTGATCAACTCCTTGGTCACATTGCGCATATGATGATGTCCTACCGAGTGGGCCCAGAGATACCTCTCCGCTTACACGGAGTGACAAATCCCAGTCTTGATTCGTGCTAACCCAACAGACACTTTCGGAGATACCTGTAATGCACCTTTATAGCCACCCAGTTACGTTGTGACGTTTGATACACCCAAAGCACTCCTACCGTATCCGGGAGTTACACGATCTCATGGTCTAAGGAAGAGATACTTGACATTGGAAAAGCTCTAGCAAACGAACTACACGATCTTTGTGCTATGCTTAGGATTGGGTCTTGTCCATCACATCATTCTCCTAATGATGTGATTCCATTATCAACGACATCCAATGTCCATAGCCAGGAAATCATGACTATCTGTTGATCACAACGAGCTAGTCAACTAGAGGCTCACTAGGGACATATTGTGGTCTATGTATTCACACGTGTATTATGATTTCCGGATAATACAGTTATAGCATGAATAAAAGACAATTATCATGAACAAGGAAATATAATAATACTTTTATTATTGCCTCTAGGGCATATTTCCAACAGTCTCCCACTTGCACTAGAGCCAATAATCTAGTTCACATCGATATGTGATTAACACTCAAGGTCACATCCCCATGTGACTTACACCCAAAGAGTTTACTAGAGTCAATAATCTAGTTCACATTTACCATGTGATTAACACTCGATGAGTTCTGGGTTTGATCATGTTATGCTTGTGAGAGAGGTTATAGTCAACGGGTCTGAACCTTTTAGATCCGTGTGTGCTTTACAAATCTCTATGTCATCTCCTAGATGTAGCTACCACGCTCTATTTGGAGCTATTCCAAATGACGGTTCTACTTGGAGCTATTCTAAATTGTTGCTCCATCATACGTATCCGGTATTTCTACTCAGAGCTATCCGAATAGGTGTTAAGCTTGCATCGACGTAACCCTTTACGACGAACTCTTTTACCACCTCCATAATCGAGAAAATTCCTTAGTCCACTAGTTACTAAGGATAACTTTGACCGCTGTCCTGTGATCCATTCTTGGATCACTCTTGTACCCCTTGACTGACTCATGGCAAGGCACACTGCAGGTGCGGTACACAGCATAGCATACTGTAGAGAGCCTATGTCTCAAGCATAGGGGACGATCTTCGTCCTTTCTCTCTATTCTGCCATGGTCGAGCTTTAAGTCTTAACTTCATACCTTATAACTCAGGCAAGAACTCCTTTTGACTGATCCATCTTGAACACCTTCAAGATCATGTCAAGGTATGTGCTCATTTGAAAGTTCCATTAAGCATTTTAATCTATCCTTATAGATCTTGACGCTTAACGTTCAAGTAGCTTAATCCAGGCTTTTCCATTGAAAAATACTTTCCAAATAACCCTATATGCTTTCTAGAAATTCTACATCATTTCTGATCAACAATATGTCAATATATACTTATCAGAAATTCTATAGTGCTCCCACTCACTTCTTTGGAAATACAAGTTTCTCATAAACTTTGTATAAACCCAAAATCTTTGATCATCTCATCAAAGTGTACATTCCAACTCCGAGATGCTTACTCCAGTCCTTAGAAGGATCGCTGGAGCTAGCATACCTTTTAGCATCCTTAGGATTGACAAAACTTTTCTGATATTATCACATACAACCTTTCCTTATGAAAACTGGTAAGGAAACTTGTCTTGACATCCATCTGCCAGATTTCATAAATGCAGCCAATGCTAACATGATTCCGACAGACTTTAAGCATCGCTACGGATGAGAAAATCTCATCGTAGTCAACTCCTTGAACTTGTGAAAAATTCTTCGCCACAAGTCGAGCTTCATGGACGGTGACATTACCGTCCATGTCCGTCTTCTTCTTAAAGATCCATTTATCTCAATGGCTTGCCGATCATCGGGCAAGTCCACCAAAGTCCATACTTTGTTCTGATACATGGATCCTATCTCGGACTTTATGGCTTCTAACCATTTGTCGGAATTTGGGCCCACCATCGCTTCTCCATAGCTCGTAGGTTCATTGTTGTCTAGCAACATGACCTTCAAGACAGGATTACTGTACCACTCTGAAGTAGTACGTATCCATGTCACCCTACAAGGTACGGTAGTGACTTGATCCGAAACTTCATGATCACTATCATAAGCTTCTACTTCAATTGGTGTAGGTGCCACAGGAACAACTTCCTGTGCCCTGCTACACACTTGTTGAAGTGACGGTTCAATAACCTCATCAAGTCTCCACCATCCTCCCACTCAACTCTTTCGAGAGAAATCTTTCCTCGAGAAAGGACCCGATTCAAGAAACAATCCATATTGCTTTCGGATCTGAATTAGGAGGTATAGCCAACTGTTTTGGGTGTCCTATGAAGATGCATTTTATCCGCTTTGGGTTCGAGCTTATCAATCCTGAAACTTTTTCACATAAGCATCGCAGCCCCAAACCTTTAAGAAACGACAACTTAGGTTTCTCTAAACCATAGTTCATACGGTGTCATCTCAACGGAATTACGTGGTGCCCTATTTAAAGTGAATGTGGTTGTCTCTAATGCCTAACCCATGAATGACAGTGGTAATTCGATAAGAGACATCATGGTACCCACCATATCCAATAGGGTGCAACTATGATGTTCGGACACACCCTCACACTATGGTGTTCTAGGCAGTATTAATTGTGAAACAATTTCCACAATGTCTTAATTGTGTGCCAAAACTCGTGACTCAGATATTCATCTTTATGATCATATCATAGACATTTTATCCTCTTGTCACAATGATCTTCTACTTCACTCTGAAATTACTTGATCCATTCAATAATTCAGACTTGTGTTTCATCAAGTAAATATTCTCAACATCTACTCGAATCATCCGTGAAGTAAGAACATAACGATATTCACTGCATGCCTCAGCACTCATTGGACTGCACACATCAAAATGAGTTACTTCCAACAAGTTGCTATCTTGTTCCATCTTACTGAAACTGAGGCTTTTCAGTCATCTTGCCCATGTGGTATGATTTGCATGTCTCAAGTGATTCAAAATCAAGTGAGTTCCAACGGTCCATTTGCATGGAGTTTCTTCATGCATATACACCAATAGACATGGTTCGCGTGTCTCAAACTGTTCAAAAATGAGTGAGCCCAAAGATCCATCAACATGGAGCTTCTTCATGCGTTTTACACCAATATGACTTACATGGCAGTGCCACAAGTAAGTGGTACTATCATTACTATCTTATATCTTTTGGCATGAAAATGTGTATCACTACGATCGAGATTCAATAAACCATTCAGGTTTAATACTAATCTTGATGGTAGAGGGAGCGTGCGATGTTTGATCACATCAAACTTGGAAACAATTCCAACATATATTGTCAGCTCACCTTTAGCTAGTCTCCTTTTATTCCGTAGCCTTTTATTTCGAGTTACTAACACTTAGCAACCGAACCGGTATCTTAATACCCTGGTGCTACTAGGAGTACTAGTAAAGTACACATTAACATAATGTATATCCAATATACTTCTATCGACTTTGCCAGCCTTCTCATCTACCAAGTATCTAGGGTAATTCTGCTCCAGTGGTTGTTCCCCTTATTACAGAAGCACTTAGTCTCAGGTTTGGGTTCAACCTTGGGTTTCTTCACTAGAGCAGCAACTGATTTGCCGTTTCATGAAGTATCCTTTCTTGCCCTTGACCTTCTTGAAACTAGTGGTTTCATCAACAATTGATGCTCCTTCTTGATTTCTACTTTCGCGGTGTCAAACATCGTGAATACCTCAAGGATCATCATATCTATCCCTGATATGTTATAGTTCATCACAAAGCTCCAGCAGCTTGGTGGCAATGACTTTGGAGAAACATCACTATCTCATATGGAAGATCAACTCCCACTTGATTCAAGTGATTGTTGTACTCAGACAATCTGAGCACAAGCTCAACGATTGAGCTTTTCTCCGTCAGTTTGCAGGTTAAGAAAATCGTCGGAGGTCTTATACCTCTTGACGTGGGCACGAGCCTGAAATCCCAATTTCAGCCCTCGAAACATCTCATATGTTCCGCGACATTTCGAAAAACGTCTTTGATGCCTCAACTCTAAACCGTTTCACTGAACTATCACGTAGTTATCAAAACGTGTATGTCTGATGTTCACAACATCCACAAACGACATTTGGGGTTCGGCACACTAAGCGGTGCATTAAGGACATAATCTTTCTACTGATTGCATAATCGCTACTGTCAACTTTCAACTATATTTTCTCTAGGAACATAACTAAATAGTAGAAAGCGCGAGCTACGACATAATTTGCAAAAGGTCTTTTGACTATGTTCAAGATAATTAAGTTCATCTTATGAACTCCCACTCAGATAGACATCCCTCTGGTCATCTAAGTGATCACATGATCCGAGTCAACTAGGCCGTGTCCGATCATCACGTGAGACGGACTAGTCAACGTCGGTGAACATCTTCATGTTGATCGTATCTACTATACGACTCATGCTCGACCTTTCGGTCTCCGTGTTCCGAGGCCATGTCTGTACATGCTAGGCTCGTCAAGTTAACCCTAAGTGTTTTCACTGTGTAAATCTGTCTTACACCCGTTGTATGTGAATGTAAGGATCCATCACACCCGATCATCACGTGGTGCTTAGAAACGACGAACTGTAGCAACGGTGCACAGTTAGGGGAGAACACTTCTTGAAATTTTTGTAAGGGATCACCTTATTTACTACCGTCGTCCTAAGTAAACAAGATGCATAAACATGATAAACATCACATGCAATCAAATAGTGACATGATATGGCCAATATCATTTTGCTCCTTTTGATCTCCATCTTCGGGGCTCCATGATCATCATCGTCATCGGCATGACACCATGATCTCCATCATCATGATCTCCATCATCGTGTCTCCATGAAGTCGTCTTGCCAACTTATTACTTCTACTACTATGGCTACTACTATGGCTACACGCAGGTCATACAATAAATTAAGACAACTCCTATGGCTCCTGCCAGTTGTCATACTCATCGACATGCAAGTCGTGAATCCTATTACAAGAACATGATCAATCTCATACATCACATATCATTCATCACATTCTTCTTGGCCATATCACATCACATAGCATACCCTGCAAAAACAAGTTAGACGTCCTCTAATTGTTGTTTGCATGTTTTACGTGGCTGCTATGGGTTTCTAGCAAGAACGTTTCTTACCTACGCAAAACCACAATGTGATATGCTAATTGCTATTTACCCTTCATAAGGACCCTTTTCATCGAATCCGTTCCGACTAAAGTGGGAGAGACTGGCACCCGCTAGCCACCTTATGCACCAAGTGCATGTCAGTCGGTGGAACCTGTCTCACGTAAGAGTACGTGTAAGGTCGGTCCGGGCCGCTTCATCCCACAATACCGTCGAAACAAGATTGGACTAGTAACGGTAAGCATATTGAACAAAATCAACGCCCACAACTACTTTGTGTTCTACTCGTGCAAAGAATCTACGCAATAGACCTAGCTCTGATACCACTATTAGGGAACGTAGCAGAAATTCAAAAAAATTCCTACGTATCACCAAGATCTATCTATGGAGAGACCAGCAACGAGTATAAAGGAGAGTGCATCTACATACCCTTGTAGATCGCTAAGCGGAAGCGTTCAAGTGAACGGGGTTGATGCAGTCGTACTCGTCGTGATTCAAATCACCGATGATCAAGTGCCGAACGCACGGCACCTCCGCGTTCAACACACGTACATCCCGGTGACGTCTCCCACGCCTTGATCCAGCAAGGAGAGAGGGAGAGGTTGAGGAAGACTCCATCCAGCAGCAGCACAATGGCGTGGTGGTGGTGGAGGAGCGTGGCAATCCTGCAGGGCTTCGCCAAGCACCGTGGGAGAGGAGGAGGACTTGGGAGAGGGGGAGGGCTTAGCCAGAACTTCGTGTGTAGCTCCCATGCGCCTCCCCACTATATATAGGGGTGGAGGGGCTGGTTTCTTGCCCTCCAAGTCCATTGGGGCGTTGGCCAAGGTGGGAGGAAATAAATCCCATCATTCCCTTCCCCACCGATTGTTATCCCCCCTTTTTAGGGATCTTGATCTTATTCCTTCGGGATATGATCTTATTCCTTCTAAGGGGGGATCTTGGTGCGCCTTGACCAGGGGTGTGGGGACTTTCCCCCACTACCCACGTTCATGTGGGTCCCCCCATGCAGGTGGGCCCCACTCCGGAACCTTCTAGAACCTTCCCGGTACAATACGAAAAAACCTGAACATTTTCCGGTGGCCAAAACAGGACTTCCCATATATAAATCTTTACCTCCGGACCATTCCGGAAGTCCTCGTGACGTCCGGGATCTCATCTGGGACTCCGAAAAACATTCGGTAACCACATACAAGCTTCCTTTATAACCCTAGCGTCATCGAACCTTAAGTGTGTAGACCCTACGGGTTCGGGAATCATGCAGACATGACCGAGACGTTCTCCGGTCAATAACCAACAGCGGGATCTGGATACCCATGATGGCTCCCACATGTTCCACGATGATCTCATCGGATGAACCATGATGTCAAGGACTTAATCAATCCCGTATACAATTCCCTTTGTCTAGCGGTATTATACTTGCCCGAGATTCGATCGTCGGTATCCTTATACCTTGTTCAATCTCGTTACCGGCAAGTCTCTTTACTCGTTCCGTAACACATCATCCCGTGATCAACTCCTTGGTCACATTGCGCATATGATGATGTCCTACCAAGTGGGCCCAGAGATACCTCTCCGCTTACACGGAGTGACAAATCCCAGTCTCGATTCGTGCTAACCCAACAGACACTTTCGGAGATACCTGTAATGCACCTTTATAGCCACCCAGTTACGTTGTGACGTTTGATACACCCAAAGCACTCCTACGGTATCCGGGAGTTACACGATCTCATGGTCTAAGGAAGAGATACTTGACATTGGAAAAGCTCTAGCAAACGAACTACACGATCTTTGTGCTATGCTTAGGATTGGGTCTTGTCCATCACATCATTCTCCTAATGATGTGATCCCGTTATCAACGACATCCAATGTCCATAGCCAGGAAATCATGACTATCTGTTGATCACAACGAGCTAGTCAACTAGAGGCTCACTAGGGACATATTGTGGTCTATGTATTCACACGTGTATTATGATTTCCGGATAATACAGTTATAGCATGAATAAAAGAAAATTATCATGAAGAAGGAAATATAATAATACTTTTATTATTGCCTCTAGGGCATATTTCCAACAAGAACCTCGTAGGTCTTCCAGAGTACGGTCCGCACCAGAGTGGTACAGTAATCCTGTTCTGGAAGTCATGTTACTAGACCATGATGAACCTACGAACTATGAGGAAGCGATGATGAGCCCAGATTCCGCGAAATGGCTTGAGGCCATAAAATCTGAGATATGATCCATGTATAAGAACAAAGTATGAACTTTGATTGACTTGCTCGATGATCAGCAAGCCATGTTAATTAAATGGATTTTTTAAGAGGAAGACGGACGCTAATAGTATTGTTACTATCTACAAAGCTAGAATTGTCGCAAAAGTTTTTCGACAAGTTCAAAGTGTTGACTACGATGAAAGTTTCTCACTCGTATCTATGCTTAAGTCTGTCTGAATCATGTTAGCAATTGCCGCATTTTATGAAATCTGACAAATGGATAGACAAAACTGCATTCCTTAATGGATTTATTTAAGAAGAGTTGTATATGATGCAACCAGAAGGTTTTGTCAATCCTAAAGGTGCTGACAAAATACGCAAGCTCCAGCGATCCATCTATGGACTGGTGCAAGCTTCTCAGTGTTGGAATGTACGCTTTGATAAGATTGATCAAAGCATATGGTTTTATACAGACTTTTGGAAAGGCCTGTATTTACAAGAAAGTGAGTGGGAGCACTACAGCATTTCTGATAAGTATATGTGAATGACATATTGTTGATCGGAAATAATGTAGAATTATTCTGCAAAGCATAAAGGAGTGTTTTAAAGGAGTTCTTTAAAAGAAAGACCTCAGTAAAAGCTACTTGCATATTGAGCATCAAGATCTATTGAGATAGATCAAGACGCTTGATAAGATTTTCAATGAGTACATACCTTGGCATGGTTTTGAAATAGTTCAAGATGAAACAGTCAAAGAAAGAGTTCTTGCCTGTGTTGCAAAGGTGTGAAGTTGAGTAAGACTCAAGACCCGAACATGGCAGAAAATAGAAAGAGAATGAAAAGTCATTCCCTATGCCTCAGTCATAGGTTCTATAAAGTATGCTATGACCTATTGTATAACTTGCTCTGAGTTTGACAAAGGAATACAATTTTGATCTAAGAGTAGATCACTGGACAACGGTCAAGAATATCCTTAGGACTAAGGACATGTTTCTCGATTATGGAGGTGATAAAAGAGCCCGTCGTAAAAAGTTACAACGATGCAAGCTTTTACACCAATCCAGATGACTCTAAGTCTCAATCTGGATACATATTCAAAGTGGGAGCAATTAGCTAGAGTAGCTCAGTGCAGAGCATTGTATACATAGAATATTTGCAAAATACATACGGCTCTGAATATGACAGACCCGTTAACTAAGTTTCTCTCACGAGCAAAACAGGATCACACCTTAGTACTCTTTGGGTGTTAATCACATAGCGATGTGAACTAGATTATTGACTCTAGAGAACCCTTTGGGTGTTGGTCACATGACGATTTGAACTATGGGTGTTAATCATATACAGATATGAATATTGGTGTTAAATCACATGGCGATGTGAACTAGATTATTGACTCTAGTGCAAGTGGGAGACTGAAGGAAATATGCCCTAGAGGCAATAATAAAGTTATTATTTATTTCCTTATATCATGATAAATGTTTATTATTCATGCTAGAATTGTATTAACCGGAAACATAATACATGTGTGAATATATAGACAAACATAGTGTCACTAGTATGCCTCTACTTAACTAGCTCGTTTATCAAAGATGGTTATGTTTTCTAGATATGGACAAAAGAGTTGTCATTTGATTAACGGGATCACATCATTAGGAGAATGATGTGATTGACTTGACCCATTTTGTTAGCCTAGCACTTGATCGTTTAGTATGTTGCTATTGCTTTCTTCATGACTTATACATGTTCCTGTAACTATGAGAATTATGCAACTCCCGTTTACCGGAGGAACACTTTGGGTGCTACCAAACGTCACAACATAACTGGGTGATTATAAAGGAGTACTACAGGTGTCTCCAAAGGTACATGTTGGGTTGGCGTATTTCGAGATTAGGTTTTGTCACTCCGATTGTCGGAGAGGTATCTCTGGGCCCTCTCGGTAATGCACATCACTATAAGCCTTGCAAGCAATGTAGCTAATGAGTTAGTTACGGAATGATGCATTACGTAACGAGTAAAGAGACTTGCCGGTAACGAGATTGAACTAGGTATTGGATACCGACGATCGAATCTCGGGCAAGTAACATACCGATGACAAAGGGAACAACGTATGTTGTTATGCGGTTTGACCGATAAAGATCTTCATAGAATATGTAGGAACCAATATGGGCATCCAGGTCCCGCTATTGGTTATTGACCGAGAATGGTTCTAGGTCATGTCTACATAGTTCTCGAACCCGTAGGGTCCGCACGCTTAACGTTACGATGACAGTTTTATCATGAGTTTATAAGTTTTGATGTACCGGAGGAGTTCGGAGTCCCAGATGGGATCGGGGACATGACGAGGAGTCTCGAAATGGTCGAGACGTAAAGATCGATATATTGGACGACTATATTCGGACTTCGGAAAGGTTCCGAGTGATTCGGGTATTTATCGGAGTACCGGAGAGTTACGGGAATTCGCGGGGGAGAAGTATTGGGCCTTATTGGGCCATACGGGAAAGAGAGAGGGGCTGCCTAGGGCAGGCCGCACGCCCCCCCAAGGCCTAGTCCGAATTGGACTAGGGGGAGGGGACGCACCCCCTCCTTCCTTCCCTTCTCTCTTCCTTTTCCTTCTCTCCTACTCCTACTACATGGAAGGTCTCCTAGTTGGACTAGGAAAGGAGGGAATCCTACTCCCGATGGGAGTAGGACTCCTCCCTGGCGCGCCCTCCCTTGGCCGGCCGCCTCCTCCCCCTTGCTCCTTTATATACGGGGGTAGGGGGCACCCCATGACACACAAGTTGATCTACGGATCGTTCCTTAGCCGTGTGCGGTGCCCCCCTCCACCATATTCCACCTCGGTCATATCGTCGCGGAGTTTAGGCGAAACCCTGCGCCGGTAGCACATCATCATCGTCACCACGCCGTCGTGCTGACGGAACTCATCTCCGGAGCTCAGCTGGATCAGAGGCCGGAGATCGTCATCGAGCTGAACGTGTGCTGAACTCGGAGGCTCCGTATGTTCGGTGCTTGGATCGGTCGAATCGTGAAGACGTACGACTACATCAACCGCGTTGTGCTAACGCTTCCGCTTACGGTCTACGAGGGTACGTGGACCAACACTCTCCCCTCTCATTGCTATGCCATCACCATGATCTTGCGTGTGCGTAGGAAATTTTTTGAAATTACTACGTTCCCCAACATCTACTTTGTTGTTGCAAGTTTTACGTGGCTGCTACGGGCTTAAGAAAGAACCAATCTCACCTACGCATCAAAACCACAACGATAGTTTGTCAAGTTGGTGTTGTTTTAACCTTCGCAAGGACCGGGCGTCGCCACACTCGGTTCAACTAAAGTTAGAGAAACTGACACCTGCTAGTCACCTGTGTGCAAAGCACGGCGATAAAACCAGTCTCGCGTAAGCGTACGCGTAATGTCGGTCCGGGCCGCTTCATCCAACAATACCGCTGAACCGAAGTATGACATGCTGGTAAGCAGTATGACTTATATCGCCCACAACTCACTTGTGTTCCACTCGTGCATATAACATCAAACCATAAAACCTAGGCTCGGATGCCACTGTTGGGGAACGTAGTAATTTCAAAAAAATTCCTACGCACACGCAAGATCATGGTGATGTATAGCAACGAGAGGGGGAGTGTATCTTCATACCCTTGAAGATCGCTAAGCGGAAGCGTTTATCAACGCGGTTGATGTAGTCGTACGTCTTCACGATCCGACCGATCCAAGTACCGAACGCACGGCACCTCCGAGTTCTGCACACGTTCAGCTCGATGACGTCCTCGCCTTCTCGATCCAGCAAGACGGGCGAAGTAGTAGATGAGTTTCGGCAGCACGATGGCGTGGTCACGCTGTTCATGAAGAACAATCTCCGCAGGGCTTCGCCTAAGCACTACGGAAACTATGACGGAGGATAAACTAGAGGGGACAGGGTTGCCGGCACACGGGTTGGTGTTTCTTGATCTGTTTTGGTGCTAGCCCTGCCCCTCTATTTATATGTTGAGCCCTGGGGCGAAACTTGGAGCAAAAGCCTCCTCAAAGTCGGTTTTGCCCGAAAGGCAAGAGTCCTACACGGACTCCAGGGCTAGACGCCAGGGTTCCCGGCGTCTACACCCTAGACGCCAGGGTTCCTAGTGTCTAGCCTCTGGTCTCCGCAAAACTTCCTTTTGCACTTTCCAAAAGCCTCATGGGCTTTCCCCTTTCGCCCAAATAATGTGTTCTCGTACCCAAACATTTCGGGAAACATCCGGAACCCCTTCCGGTGAATTCCGGAACCCTTTCGGAGATCAAACACTATTATCCCATATACCAAACTTTATCTCCGGACCATTCCGGAGTTCCTCATCATGTCCATGATCTCATCCGGGACTCCGAACAACATTCGGTTACCAACATGCATAACTCATATAATACTATATCGTCCACGAAACGTTAAGCGTGCGGACCCTACGGGTTCGAGAACTATGTAGACATGACCGAGACACGTTTCCGGTCAATAACCAATAGCGGGACCTGGATGCCCATATTGGCTCCCACATATTCTACGAAGATTTTTATCGGTCAAACCGCATAACAACATACGTTGTTCCCTTTGTCATCGGTATGTTACTTACCCAAGATTCGATCGTCGGTATCCAATACCTAGTTCAATCTCGTTACCGGCAAGTCTCTTTACTCGTTACGTAATGCATCATTCCGTAACTAACTCATTAGCTACATTGCTTGCAAGGCTTATAGTGATGTGCATTACCGAGAGGGCCCAGAGATACCTCTCCGACAATCAGAGTGACAAAACCTAATCTCGAAATACGCCAACCCAACATGTACCTTTGGAGACACCTATAGTACTCCTTTATAATCACCCAGTTACGTTGTGACGTTTGGTAGCACCCAAAGTGTTCCTCCGGTAAACGGGAGTTGCATAATCTCATAGTTACAGGAACATGTATAAGTCATGAAGAAAGCAATAGCAACATACTAAACGATTGGGTGCTAAGCTAACGGAATGGGTCATGTCAATCAGATCATTCAACTAATGATGTGATCCCGTTAATCAAATAACAACTCTTTGTCCATGGTTAGGAAACATAACCATCTTTGATTAACAAGCTAGTCAAGTAGAGGCATACTAGTGACACTCTGTTTGTCTATATATTCACACATGTATTATGTTTCCGGTTAATACAATTCTAGCATGAATAATAAACATTTATCATGATATAAGGAAATGAATAATAACTTTATTATTGCCTCTAGGGCATATTTCCTTCATATCACTACCATATTACAACGGCGATGCAACTTGTGGCAATACATGGCTTCTATTGCAACAAAACGAGCACTTTATGCGATGAAACGAAATTGTGGCAATATGTAGATCCTATTACCACGAACTGGAATTTTGTGGAAATATAGCATTTTATTGCAACAAAAGATAGTTGTAGCAATGATTTTTGTTGCAATAGACCGGAATCCTTGTAGTGAAAGCAATTACAGGGCGTTTGCATTTCATACAATAAAGCGACAACCATATGGCTCCTGCCAGTTGCCGATAACTTCGGTTACAAAACATGATCATCTAATACAATAAAATATAGCATCACGTCTTGACCATATCACATCACAACATGGCCTGCAAAAACAAGTTAGACATCCTCTACTTTGTTGTTGCAAATTTTACGTGGCTGCTACGGGCTGAGCAAGAACCGTTCTTACCTACGCATCAAAACCACAACGATAGTTCGTCAAGTTAGTGCTGTTTTAACCTTCGCAAGGACCGGGCGTAGCCACACTCGGTTCAACTAAAGTTGGAGAAACAGACACCCGCCAGCCACCTGTGTGCAAAGCACGTCGGTAGAACCAGTCTCGTGTAAGCGTACGCGTAATGTCGGTCCGAGCCGCTTCATCCAACAATACCGCCGAACCAAAGTATGACATGCTGGTAAGCAGTATGACTTGTATCGCCCACAACTCACTTGTGTTCTACTCGTGCATATAACATCAACGCATAAAACCTGGGCTTGGATGCCACTGTTGAGGAACGTAGTAATTTCAAAAAAAATTCTATGCACACGCAAGATCATGGTGATGCATAGCAACGAGAGGGGAGAGTGTATGTCCACGTACCCTCATAGACCGATCCGACCGATCCGAGCACGTCTTCACGATCCGACCGATCTGAGTACCGAACGTACGGCACCTCCGAGTTCAGCACACGTTCAGCTCGATGACGATCCGCGGACTCCGATCCAGCAAAGTGTCGGGGATGAGTTCCGTCAGCACGACGGCGTGGTGACGATGATGATGTTCTACCGACGCAGGGCTTCGCCTAAACTCCACGACGATATGACCGAGGTGGAATATGGTGGAGGGGGGCACCGCACACGGCTGAGGAACGATCACGAAGATCAACTTGTGTCTAGAGGTGCCCCCTGCTCCCGTATATAAAGGAGCAAGGGGGGTGCGGCTGGCCCTAGGAGGAGGCGCGCCGGAGGAGTCCTACTCCCACAGGGAGTAGGACTCCCCCCTTTCCCTAGTTGGATTAGGACTTGGGGGGAAGAAAGAGAGGGG
>NC_041393.1:737377761-737396856 GCF_002162155.2 Triticum dicoccoides | reverse complement strand
CAGTCCCTAGGCCTCCTCTCCTCTTCCTCCACTAGGCCCAATAAGGCCCATTAGTTTACCGGGGGGTTCCGGTAACCTCCCGGTACTCCGGTAAAATGCCGATTTCACCCGGAACACTTCCGATGTCCAAACATAGGCTTCCAATATATCAATCTTTATGTCTCAACCATTTCGAGACTCCTCGTCATGTCCGTGATCACATCCGGGACTCCGAACAACCTTCGGTTCATCAAAACTTATAAACTCATAATAAAACTGTCATCGTAACGTTAAGCGTGCGGACCCTACGGGTTCGAGAAATTTGTAGACATGACCTAGAACTATTCTCGGTCAGTAACCAATAGCGGAACCTGGATGCTCATATTGGCTCCTACATATTCTACGAAGATCTTTATTGGTCAAACCGCATAACAACATATGTTGTTCCCTTTGTCACCTGTATGTTACTTGCCCGAGATTTGATCGTCGGTATCCAATACCTAGTTCAATCTCGTTACCGGCAAGTCTCTTTACTCGTTACATAATGCATCATCCCCTAACTAACTCATTAGTTACATTGCTTGCAAGGCTTATAGTCATGTCAATTACCGAGAGGGCCCAGAGATACCTCTCCGACAATCGGAGTGACAAAACCTAATCTCGAAATACGCCAACCCAACATGTACCTTCGGAGACACCTGTAGAGCTCCTTTATAATCACCCAGTTATGTTGTGACGTTTGGTAGCACACAAAGTGTTCCTCCGGTAAACGGGAGTTGCATAATCTCATAGTTACAGGAACATGTATAGGTCATGAAGAAAGCAATAGCAACAAACTAAACGATCAAGTGCTAGGCTAACGGAATGGGTCATGTCAATCACATCATTCTCCTAATGATGTGATCTCTTTAATCAAATGACAACACATGTCTATGGTTAGGAAACATAACCATCTATGATTAATGAGCTAGTCAAGTAGAGGCATACTAGTGACGTTAAGTTTGTCTATGTATTCACATATGTATCATGTTTCCGGTTAATACAATTCTAACATGAATAATAAACATTTATCATGATATGAGGAAATAAATAATAACTTTATTATTGCCTCTAGGGCATATTTCCTTCAGACACTAGTGATGACGCGGACGCTGTTGACTGCAATAGTTGCCGATGAGTTGTTGTAGACGTAGTCCTGTGGTCGATGTCGAGGTCGCCGATCGTGATGCAGCCGTGGTCGATATAGAATTCGTTGTAGTTGGTGTAGCCGAATCGCGGGAGGCGCAAAAAAAATTACACTATGTTGTAGATGATGGAGCTGCAATCATGGACGATGCAACTTGCGGATGTCAAGGGTGCCGTCGGCGATGAGTCCACCGGTTTTACCAGGACCGTAGGAAACCCATCGAGCACACATCGGTTTTGCCAGAACAGTGCGTCCGTGTAGGGGTCGTCACTATAGTGATGTCGTGTCGATGCAGTCATGCCGTCGTGGATGACACAGTCGATGTCGTCATCGTGACGAGGTCATCGCCGACGTCGAGGTCGCGTCTTGCAGAAAAGTCTGTCAGAGGACGCTAGTTGTCCATCTTGTGGACGAGGCGGTGGCGGTGTGTTGACGATGGTGTTGATGAAGACCACGTTGATGAAGACCTTGGCGATGAAGTGTCGGCTTAACATTGTAGCAACGTGTTGACGATGATTCATCGCTTGGGGACGTCCCTCCGCAGCAATGAAGTGCCGATGTTGTGTCGTGCCGAAGAAGTATGTTGGCTCGTAGCCTGGCCTAGTCGTACAGCTTGATGTCGTTCGGCTCGATGCAAAGGCGTCGGTGTAGCCGTGCAGTATAGATCGGCGGCGGTGGTCGATGCAGCCATGTGTAAAATATGATGTAGCTCGGCGCGGTATGAGGTGGCCGGTGTAATTCGTACGGCTTGATGTAGACGGCAAGCCGGCGCGCAGGAGGTCGATGGAGTCGGCTTGCTGAAGATCGCGTCCGTGCGCGTGCCTCGGACGGGCTCTCCCGGTGTCCGACCCCGAGACTGCTTGGTGAAGATGTCGACGTGCGGCTAGGTGCCATGGTCGTGGGCCAGATCGGATCGCGATGATGATTGTTCCCACCCGCGGATCGCAGAGACCCACGTGTCGTTGCCTTTCGATCCTTGCAGAAGGCCCGTGGCTCAAGTCCAAGGATGTGTTTGGTTTACAGCCAACCATGACCATACCCAAATATTGGCGTGCCCGTATGATTTGGCTATTGTTTGGACTGGGGCCAAAATTTTGGCTCGCCCAGCACGTCCTGGACCTTCCCATGTTATTTTGGCCAATTCGTTGGCACGTCGTCGGGCGCGGAAAATGTTCGCCAATAAATTGGCGAGTTCCGCGCCGCTATTCCATACGTGAATACGCTGTGTTGGACTTGGAATGACAGGCAGATTATCCGTCCAAATAAACGCTGAATCTAAAGCTTCACGCACTATCACAAATCTACCTGATTAAATTGGCTGTTTGCCTTTCTAGTTAACTGCAGCCTTTTTTCTACATGAGACTCTGCTCCACGCGCCCCATGCATGCTGGTACTGCCTCCGTAATCCAAGGCAGCCCTAATAATAATTGCAGCGATTTGTTTCCTAATTGTGTTTTCAATGCCGTGAACTTTAGTCCCGCTGACCTTACCCTTCGTTTTTTTTTTTTTTTGCGGAAAGGCCCATAGTCCTTTATGCGTCTCACTCTTTTAGCAGCTTATCATTGAAAGTAAACTAGAATCAAACCAAACACTAACCCAATAAAGGTTGACATAGGCAAACTCAGTTGGCTCCAAACCAAACGGAAGTCCAGCAACTTTACCAAAAATTTGGCATGCACAATGGCTATAAACCAAACACCACCACCTTATCAAAATTTTGGTCATGCCCTTGCTTTGGTCATACCAATATTTTGGTGGGGCTACTTCGGGCTCAAACCAAACACACCCCAAGGCTCCATCTCCATGCCATGGGCGTACACGCATGGGCGTTTTTTGTGAGTTTTGCCATGCACGTATGCATGTGCGCATGACATTGTTCCGCGTACATGTAGTCGATGCGGCTGCTGCGGCTTGGCGAAGGGTAACTCGGTGCTGAATTGCTGATTCAAAGGAGTTGCTGGTTGCGCCGTCGGGAGATCCGCGTACGATCTCATACGCGATGGAAATCACCCTGGGATCTACTCCCTCCCGTGATCGGACGTGCGTGTCCTTCGCAGCTGCTCGCCACGATCGTCGTCCTCGCTGTGTAGATCGGTCGGATCAGTGTCCATGCGCCCGTACATGGCCGCGCGCGGCACCGCGCTGCACTTAACACTGGAGTCTTGTTGATTTTCATGAAGAAGATCGTATTCCTATAGTCGCTCGCTGCTCCGAAATCTGAGGGTAGTCAGATTTATGTGGTGGCTAATGAAAAACTAATGTATTGGAATTTCTAACTTTGAAGAATTCATCTAATCTAATCTAATCTACGAAACCATTCTGATCTTTGATCGATTGGGTGCCGCGCCCCCGGGGAGAAGAGATTAATCTCCCCAGGGACGACGCGCTGTGGAAGTGATGGGAAAATCTAGGGTCAGCGTTGTGAGACTAGATTTTTTGTCCAAAAGGACCTCCTGCCGAGATGAATTGACAAAAAAGACTACCTCTGAATCAATTTAACAAAAAGGACCCCTCAGCGGTGGCGGCAGGCGCGGCAGGCGACACGTGGCACCTGCCGCCACGCCAGGAGGCGGCGGGCCCTGCCGCCACCGCAGGAGGCGGCCACCCCAGCCGAACGGATTCCCCACAGTGCGTCGCGCTGCGACGGAACGGGGCGGGCCAGGTGGGCCCTGCCGCCACCGGGCAAGGCGGCCAGCCCTGGCGCGGTCGCTGCCTGGCCGACAGGCCCTGCTGCGTGTGGGCCCCGCCAGTGGGCCTCGCCGCCACTGGCTGAGGCGGCCACCCCTGCCGACAGCAGCTGGTGCACGCTGACTGCTGCACGGAAGGTGAGGTGCGGGCCCCGCAGCCACTGCTGCTGGCGGCGTCTTCCTGGCACTGATTCGCACGCACGCAAACTGGCGGGGCGGGAATCACTCTGGCGTTGATTGTTGTTGCTTTTGCTGATTCCGACGCGCGGCAAACGACGAATTTCACGGGCGGGAATCACTCTAGCTTGTTGCTTTTGCTCCTTGCATGTTGTTGCTGATGATGTTGATTTTTACGCGCGGGAATCCGAGGCTGCCTACACTACAAGGATCCTCTCCCTTTTTATATGACATGCTTCAGCTCCGTGCGCAAGCACTCTGTAACCTCGTTCCTCTCCTTTGCTCTCTAAGTCTCTAAGTATAGAGAGAAAAAAAGCTCAGTAAGCACTTTCACTAGTGATTTAGGGCGATTTAGAGTTGGATTTTGAGGATGATGAAGTTGAAGAAAACATAGATTAAGGTAAGATCTATCCATTTTTGTTGGTTTCATTCGCATGCATGATGTTTTTATTCTATTTGATTAGTTCCTAAGTGTGTATTCTATGTTGCTTTAGGCATTATTTCAGCACTTGGAGGAGTCATTTGGAGTTTCTATAGTAGGAATAGCCGTGCAAAGTGAACTACGAAGTTGAAGATCAAGGTATGAGCTTTGCAATACATTTATTTATTTATGCATGCAGGGTGGTAATTACTTCGTCCTTTAGCTCGTTATTAGCTATATGATGGTAGTGCTTAGAGGTTAGAAATAATTTCAGACAAGAGATGTAGCATTTAAACTATTTTTTGAAATAGTAGGTTGAAGATGTTGCATCAATGTTAGGTGCGTCCATTAGTATTGACATGCGGGAAATCTTAATACGGTAATTAAGAAAAAATTGTACTGTAATTGTTTATTGCATGCGGTATGTTATTTCATGTGGTATGTTATTTTATGTGGTATGTTTATTAATAAGTCTATAGTTAGGAAACCGTAGGTCTACTTTGTTATGTCGCAATAATCTAAATTTTATATGTTAAGATTAGGTGCTAATGTACTTAATGATGTATGTAATTAGGTAAAATAATTCATCTTAGTAGCAAACAAGGAGGAGAAGACGTGATTGAAGAAATTGTGTTTCCATTTTCGCTGTCCCATTTTGAGGTGATGAACACATACATGGAAGTGCTATTTTCATACTTTTGTTAGCAGGAAGAAAAATCCGTGTGTAATATTGTTGTTAATGTGATAATAGGTTGACGAGGTTCATATAGTACTGGCGCGGATATTTATTGGAACTATTTTGACGCTTAATTGCATTCGCAAGCACATCCATATTGGAGCTAAGGTGAAAAATGACACTGTAATTTTGTTAATATTTTTTGTATTGATGTACTATTGTGAATAATGTGCATGATGCTACAAATATTATTATTTGTAGATAAATGATTGTTATCGTATGATGTGAAAAAAAATTATATAAAGCCGAAAGAAATTAAATGTTTTACTCATATGATATTAAAATGTTATTATCGTACTATTATGTTTACTGGTTGTTTGGATAGCGAGTAATTACCATGGGTTTTGTCATAACCCGTTGTAAGAAAAATAGTTGTTATAGTCGTATTTTCAAAAGCTTAGTTTTTGCATGTTATGATAATCAATTTAGGATATTTTTGCGGTAGTTAGAGAAAAGCAAAGAGAGTTTTAGTTTGTGACGCTTGTAGACGAGTTTGAGAAAAAGAAATCTCTAAATACCTATTAACCAAACAACCCCGAAAAGTGTAAGCAAATGATTCTAAAAACAAAATGAATATTTGTAACGAAAATACGATTATTCTTTTAGTCGTCTGATATGTAAAACAAATGTTTTACTCATATGATTATTCTAAAAACAAATGTTCAGTTACTAATTGTTTGAAATATAAACATGTATTTTGGTTAGGTACTATGGAAAATTTATTAGTGTACTATGGGAATGTCTTACGGGACGGTCCTTTCGGGGTGGATGTGTCCTTGTGCGAGTCGACTACAGTTGTAGTTAGAGACATGGTGAACGTGGGTTACGCAGCTGTCAGAAGGTGCATCCAAGCGGTGTTTGGCCCAGGGATGCAGGGGAAAAAATGACAATGAAGGCCTTCGTCGCTGACGGAGCAAAAGATGGTACAGCTGCCCGTTGGGGTTTGCGGCCTGTCACAGGTGATCAGTCGTGGGGTTCGTACATGAGGTTTGCAAGCAATCCCAATAACCCAGTGTTTGGTCAGCCGATGGTGTATGTGGAGTTCATTTCAGTCACTGATGTTGCCGGATGCAGTAGCAGGGGCGGTGAGGTCGAGTTGGCCATCACATCAACCCCTAGCATCGGCCCATCGGAACCGACGGGCGACCAGCCTGTATATGATCCAGGATATTGGTCTGCGGCCGTTGACATGAGTGAACACGTGGAGGGATTGCCGGAGGCGCTGGATGATGACGATCACTCTTCCGCGTCTTCCGAGTCAAGCGAAGAAGAAGATGTTCCTCCCAGAGGGCGGTCGCGGCGTCACTACAACCTGGTTTTTTACAGGATATGAGCATCACAAATGAATTTCACTCTGTTTCTGGCCTAGAAGCGGGGAGTCTGGAGGTTGGGCAGGTTTTCCCAAACAAGAAGTCTGCTTACCAAGCAATTAATAGGTATGAAATCGCCCTCCACCGCCAGCAAAAAGTGAAGCAGTCTGATAAAAAAGAGTTGAAGGTCATATGCATCCACACTGCGAAAGGTACTGGTAGCCCTCGTGGCATCCCACTCACCTGGCTTCATGATAACTTTCTTAATATTTCTAGCTTCGCTGATTCTGAGACGAGGAAAAGACATCTGTTTGCGTATTTGTTGTGGCTCCTCGGGGTTATGTTTCCAAATTCACACGGGGACGTATTTCTCCCTGGTCTCATCTACATTGTGGAGAAGATGGTAGATGAACCTTTACCCGAGCATCCAAAATACAACTTTGGTTCTGCCATTCTATCTCATACATATAGAGGCTTGTGTGATGTCACACAAAAAACTTTCTTCGTAAAAAAAGCTCCGTTACTTTGTGTCCCCTACGAGTTTCTACAGTTGTGGTCCTGGGAATACCTCCCTGTAGGACGACCTCGTATAACAAATCCCATACACCCATACGACTATGGCGAGGGTAGCTGTGTAACTATGGCCAGCAGGTGGACAAGGGCACGGAAACATTGGTCTCCAAGTATTGCGAAAAATTGTTACCCTATATACCACCAGCAGTTTGAGGCACTTGATGAGTCTTTAGTCACATGGAACCCATGGACTCAGGAGCATGTACAGATGGTCTTTAATATACGACCGATCACACCAGGCATGTTGACCGATAGTGCATTCTGGCTGACTCGCTGCTACTTATTGTTCCTGTGGTGTGTTGAGCCTTACAACCCAGAGCGTGTCATGAGACAGTTCGGTCTGTATCAGGAGATTCCACCACCTTTTCCAAGATGTACTGACGAGGAAACCCATAAGTAAGATGCGACCTCCCTAAATAGTTAGTGTCCTTTTTAATTTACTAAACTCACACTTTGTTACATAATTTGCAGGCTAACTAATATGGGCCACGGTTGGAGTCTTTACGATTGGAGGGAGCGCAACATTCAATGGGTACAGAAGTGGGAAAATGACGCGCTAGCAGATATAGTGTATCAACTTAGGTACATTTTATTTACATTATTTATTACGATGACCATACGATGCGTGAAGATGCTTTGCTTTCATCACAACGGTTGATGTTATTATATAATTTGCAGACCGTACGATGGAAGTACAGCTCAAGGGTACAAGCAGTGGTACTGCATCAGCACGCGTACAAGCCTGGCCGGTCAACCAACTACAATACCAACAAATCTCACGCATGAGGAGCAGATGCAGAGACCTGTCGAGCTGCATGCAGCTTACTTTCATGACCGGATGGTAATCACTAGTAATTTTTTCATGTCCATCATTTCATAATCATTTCAACCAAATAACAACAAAATATTTTTTCCAGCTTCAAACTGCCCACGATATAGGGCAGATGGCGACGGAAAGCATGCCCCCTAGGGCTGTCAAGTCATTCAATAAACGTGTTAAAGAATACATCGTAACAAAGTTGAGATGTGGTAGAGGCGACGATGTACAACATGCCAGTACCGAGGTCAGCCAGACCAAGTGCAGCGCCGTCGTCTAGACAGAGCGAGGCGCGTACAAGCCATGGGCAGCGGGGGGAGGGTCCGAGTACTACAACGACATTGCCACGACATGACTCTTCTCTGCCACTACATCGCTCTTCTTCGGTGCTGCTTCGTCAGGGGCAGACATCGCAGGACCATGGCAAGGGCTTGGATTCGATGCCCGAGCTGTATCTTTCCCCAAACCCATATGCATACACAGGATATGGCACATACACTTAAGGTGAGGGATCTCAGCCGTATCTCTCCACGCGAGGGATCTCCATGCCCGAGGAGACTCGTGTCCCAGATTTAAACCAGTACCAGGTAGAATGTCCAGACAGTACAGGCGAGGGATCTGATCAGGTAGGCATGTTTACATTTTAATGCATTTACAGTGATATTACATATTATCCTCTAACAGATTTTGTTTACAATGTTTCTATGTGCAGGACATACCTGATGTACATTGGAACGATGAGTACACCCAACCTGGCGACAATGTTTACGTTGTAGATACGGATTTCTTCAGAGAGGACGTTATTGGCCCATCTTTTATCCCCAAGGAGTCACAACAACCATACGCCTACAATTACACATCAGGTTCACAACAAGGATTACAGACTCCACCACCTATGCAAGAGTCGCAGACACAGGAAGACTAACTGGAGTACGGTTGCGGTCTTCGTGTACCTCGACCACCTAATCGCTTGGAGCTTTCTGGCCCGAAGGGAAGGCCAGCTGGCCGTCGTCGACTACAATGATTCATCTATGAGCGACCCATTGTATCTACATATGTCTGTATCAGACTTTTCGATTTGAACATCTATGTATGCTGAAATAAAAATGCAGCAGTTAGGAACAATTTTTCCCGCCTATATCTCCCGCCATACTATCCCGCTCCACTCTTCCGCTTATGTTTTCGCACAACCCTTTCCCCTCAATATTTTCCCGCCAACGCTTTCCCTCCATATGTTCCTGCCACCTGTTTCCCGTCAACGCTTTCCCTCCATATGTCCCCGCCACTTGTTTCCCGCCATATGTTCCCGCCAACCCTTTTCCGCCATACCGCACTCGTTCTTTCCCGCCATTTTCTCCTCTCTACCTATAAAACCCCCTTCAGACGGAGGTGGATAAGCATTCGAGTGTAGTGTAGTCGAGATGTCCCATTATCCTTTCGATCGTAGTTTTCACCCTGGGATGAGCAGGACTCTTCTGAGGCTAGCTACCGATTTTAGGATGGACAATAGGATAGTTCCATGGGACGAACTCACCGGTAGTGACACCATAATGAATGAGTTGGCTCACCAATTACGTAGGTCTGGGTGGCCTGAAAGGACCTATGAGGAGGTACGTAAAGAACTTCTTAGGTTGCGTGCAAGGTGGAAGAATGTAGTGGAGCCGAAGAGTAAAACTTTCAGAAGGACTGCAGAAAATCATCCATTTTTATGGCCTGAGGAGAGCGAGGATGAAGATGATATCTTCATGCCGCCGCTTCTGGGTGCTGCATCATCAAAGGGCAAGAGTTCTGCATCGTCTAAGGGCAAGAGTACTGCATCCTCGAAGAGCAAGAGTTCTGCATCGTCCAAGGGTAAGAGTTCTACATCCTCGAAGGGCAAGAGTTCTGCATCGATGGAGGATGACGATGATGCCTTCATGTAGTTTTTAAGCTGTATTCCAGTTCTGCCGTTTAATTCGGATGTACTTGCATTATTAGTTTGTACTCTCTTATTATAGGGCATTATGTTCTATCTTAATTTTATTTTGTAGTTGTTGCACGATGTTCGATATTAGTGGAGGGAAAGAAAATGCCACTACTTTATTCTAAAACTATATTTTTTTCCACAGCGACACGGCACAACTGAAAATAAGATACATTGTAGGAATAAACCTACATTTAACTCCTGAAATAAAGCTACATTAAAGTGCAGAAATAAAGATACAAATGATTGTGAAATTTAAAATACTACCACATGAATCTACTGAGTCTAGCGTGGATATTTTCCTTTTCCATCGCCAGCTTCTTCTGCTGCCTTGGCCTCACGAGCCCTTTCTTTCTTTCTCTGCCTCTCCGCCTCACGAGACTCCTTTTGCTGTCGTTCCTGCCCCTCCATGCGACGAGCCTCTTCCCTGTTTTTCTTTCCCATTTCCTGAAAAAAACGGTGTTGCTCCGCATAGTATTCTTTTAACTCTCTCTCTTGCTCTGCTTTCTCCTCAGCTTCCGCCTTCTCGCGTCGCTCTTCCGCAAATAAACTATTCCACGCACGGCGACTTCTTTCACGAATCTCAGTCACTGCCCAAGCCGGCTTCTCCGTGTCAATCCAACGATAGTACATGCACAGAGGCGGAGGAGACTACAACAAGAAACAAGAATGTTACTAAAGAATCAATGAAAATACCAACAATATCTATTCGTGATGGTTAAAGCATACCAGAGGCTTGTCGTACTCTGAAATAGCTACGGCAGGATCTTCCTCATAATTGGCACACATGAAAAACTTCATGCCCAACCAATCTGAAAAATCCGTCACCTCCTTCACCTTGCAAAGATCGCCACACCAACACTGCAGGACTGCCACCCCAGAAGGCAAACTAGCATTCTTCATTTTCCTCGGCCTAATGCTTTGATCCGAACAAGGCAAACTCATATCGACTGAAAAAATGTGTTACACACTTTGCGCACTGGCGAATTCTAGGATGGCTGGACGAGAGCCTCAGTGTCTTCTTTTATAGGCTCAGACGATTTCTAGGATGGCTGGACGAGAGCCTCAGTGTCTTCTTTTATAGGCTCAGACGATTTCTAGGATGGCTGGACGAGAGCCTCAGTGTCTTCTTTTATAGGATATTTTAGGATCCCTGTAGTGTCGGCACAACAGGAAACCTCGGATTCCCGCAACGAGTGAGTGTATTTCTGCAGTGCCGTCGCGTCCTCTCAAGCAATAGCCAGCACGCACGAGGGAATTAGCTAAGTCTGCAACAGGGAACCTGTAGTCGCACATGACTCAAGCAAAACAAGCAAAAGCAGGCTATCAGCATCAATTTTCGAATCATCGGAATGAGCGAAGTTTGTATCGAAATCAGCGCCGTCAGTCACGGAATCAGTGTCGCCGCGCATGCAGAAGAAAAGATGCCGCCAGCAACAGTGGCGGCCTGGCCCGCGCCTCGGCCCGCGCGCAGCAGAGGCTGTCGGCCAGCCAGCGCGCCAGGAGGATGCCGCCTCCGGCTGTGGCGGCGAGGCCCACTGGCGGGGCCCGGGCGCAGCAGAGGCTGTCGGCCAGGCAGCGACCGCGCCAGGGCTGGCCGCCTCGCCCGGTGGCGGTAGGGCCCACCTGGCCCGCCCTGTTCCGTCGCGCCGCGACGCACTGTGGGAATCCGTTCTGGCTGGGTGGCCGCCTCCGGCGGTGGTGGCAGGGCCCGCCGCCTCCTGGCGTGGCGGCAGGTGCCACGTGTCACCTGCCGCGCTTGCCGCCACCGCTGAGGGGGTCCTTTTTGTCAAAATGATCCAGAGGTAGTCTTTTTTGTCAATTCATCTCGACAGGGGGTCCTTTTGGACAAAAAATCTATGAGACTAACCGCTCTTATAGGATGCATAGAATATTGTGTTGTATTGATCTGACCCTCGTGAGGAATTATATAGAGTACATGGTGGGGTAAAGACTTGGAGTAAAAGACAAGACATTACTAATTCTATCTCTAAATCAAATGCATTATACTTCTAACACTCTGTCCCCGAGCAGTGCAGCCGTAAAAAAAAAGTGGCACTGTTGGAGGGAACCGGTACAGCCCAAGAGTAAAGTGGTACCCGTGGCAGTCCTAGTATTTGAGTACTAGAATAGAACAGATGAAGCAGCAAAAGTCAACTCTTGGTGTGTTTGTAATGCCTGAGGACTGAACGTGCAGTAATGCAGGGGAACTGTAGAGCTCTGCTCTCATGATCCTTGGAGAAATTTTTTTCCGTAAGTATCCAGAATTTTGAGTTCTGGTGATGGTTTGTGGTCGAATTAAACATGTTCGATCTCTGTAATTCGGAGCAATCTAGTCATGATTTGTCTCACGAATTTGTCTCCTGGATCTGTCTCATTCTGCAGATGTTGATGAATGTTGCTGGGTACCCATTAGCTACTGAGTCATCCAAATTCCGAGAGTGCTGGCATCAAGTCTTTATTGGACATCTCACATATGGCTTGCTGGGCAGTTGCCAAGGAGCAACCGTGATTTGAGGTCAGATCAGGAACAATAACTACAACTAAAATAGACACTCACAAGCTTCCACAATTGTTTTCTGCAAAAAATCAAAACAATGTGTAGAATGGCTCCCTTTCATAATTACAAGAGGAGACAAATAAATTTAACACAAATGGTCGATGCATGCACCTGGCGCAGGTCAAGGAGGCCTTCGGGTCCGGTGCGGTACATGCCTCGTTCTCCGAGCTAGCTGCTGGATTGGGGATTGAAGACAAGCCGGCATTAATTCCCCATCCGCCGCGACCGCGACTGGCATCTACCTTCTTAAATTCACAGTCTTTGGTTCTCCCCTCATTTCCCTGTTAGATCCGGTGCTTCTCCCGGCAGTTCCCCGACGTTTGATCGATTGTGATGGCAGCGGAAGAGGAGAGGATGGTGCCGATTGCGGGCCGGGATGCATGGAAGCTAGCAAGGCTTCGCAAAATCCGCTCGTCGTACGGGACCAAGAGCGAGCTAATCTGGATACACAATTTTTTTATGAATTTCGTAAACATTTCCAAAAGCATGAAGTTTTTCAAATTTGTGTTTTTTAATTTACAAATTCATCAACTTTTTCAAATCCAAAACCTTTTTCCATTTTAGAAAGTTCATGATCCTTGTTCAAATTCATGAACGTTTTTCCAAGCAACGGACATTTTGCATTTCACCAAATTTTCATAATAACTAAAAAGCGACCCAGTTTTTTCACCCTGGACCAGTAGCTTCCCAGTGAATGAGCGGAAAAAAGAAACGAGCACCGCATTGGATGATAATGTTGAGTCAGTCGGCCGGCCCATGTCCCATGACCATGTATGCGCTATACGAACATTTCGCCGGGTGTCACTATGCCTCGCTTCATACAAGACAGTAGCTCGGCTGGCCTACATGGAGTAGGGACTGTGCCGGCCCAATAGCCCCGTGGGGTCGTAACGCTGATATCACACGTTTTTTTTTTGTATTTGTGTTTATATTTAAAAATACTAAATACATATATTACAAAAAATTAATTCAGATATTTTTTAAAAGTTTTCATTGCAGATTATAAAATGTTGATGCAGTGCAAACAAATATGCACTCGATTCTCAGAAAATGTTCATACCATTTGAAATAATGCATGTGACATTTAGAAATGTTCATGCGTTTGCAAAAGTGCACTCCTTCCATCCGAAAATACTTGTCGGATAAACAAATAAAAAATGGATGTATCTAGAACTACTATATGTCTAGATACGTCCATTTCTCCTGGAAGTATTTTCGAACGGTGGGAGTATGTGATATTTTCTAAAAGTGTTATACAATTTTAAAAAATGTTTGTGTGATGAAAAAAAAAGTTTTATACCATTGAAAAAACATACAACACATTAAAAAAATGTCAGGTGTTTCCAAAATATGTTTTGACATTTTTGGCAAACGTATATACAATGTAAAAAAATGTTGCATAGTTGAAAAAACAATTTTAGATCATGAAAAAAAATGTTTCAACTTGCATTTGAAAAATGTTTAACATGTATTCGAAGAAATGTATCAAAACATGTGTTTAAAAAATTTATAATCATATATTCGAAAAATGTTAGACACGCACAAAAATGTTTTACATGTATGCAAAAATATACAATGGGTATGAAAATAGTAGGGCTCGTTTTGGGCCGAGGCTTGTTAGGTGCTGGCCACGAGTGTTGGTGGGCGGCCCATGAAAAACGGGCCGTTTGGCCCTTATACCCCGGATAGAGAGAGGACAGAGGAGGGCAGTGTGGTACATTGTTGAGCTGAGCTACCAAAGAAAAAACATACTCCCTCCATTCCCTTGTGCAAGGCCACAAAATCAAATTACAGGTAGTAAGGTAAAATTTAATGAGTGCTTTGCAAACCAACTTTTCTTTTCATTAACCGGGATCATTAATACTCCGCATGCATGCAAAGAAGGAATAGGAAGGAAGTAGCTCAGTGTCATTATGACTACACGCATACAAATATTAAATAAGTTGGTACTACGACAAAACATCATTATTTTTTGTCTCGATTACCGTTAGTGGCCTTGTATAAATACAAATTGTATTTTTCATAATGGCCTTATATAAGGTAATGGAGGGAGTACCAACTCCGCAGAGAAAGGCACAGAAAGTCAACTTAGAAAGGGGAACGAACACTCCTCAAGCTTTGACTTGCAAATCGCAATCGCCGTACGTGACCCCGGTCAGCATCACACTCGCCTCCGTCGATCCATCTCTGCAGCCACCGCCACTCCCGTCGCCCCAAGTCTGCACTCAAGTGGATCTCATCGGTGAGTCTGTCCGTCCCTTCCCCTTACCCGTTCCCAGTCTCTTCCACTTCTAGTTCTTGCTGATGTGGGTCTGACCAAAATACTCAGCTGTTGGTCCCCTCTCAGCTGTTGGCACGGTGCTTGGGAGCGTGGGCAATCTCACGGTTCAGGAGAGTACATTTTTGTGTGGGGTGGCCTTTGTAGTGGAATTCCTGAAAGATGAGCTGATGCGGGTCCAGGCCTACCTGAAAGACGTCGGCAACAAATGGAGATCAGGAGACGCTAGGGCTGCTATCTTGGTCACCCAGATCAGGGCTGCAGCATACGAGGCTCAGAATGTCATCGAAGCCGCAGCTTACTTGGAGAGCAGAAACCGGCTCAATCATGGATTCATGGGTCTCATTCCAAGGTATGCTCGCTTACCTGGTGACCTGAGCACCCGTCATAAAATCGGCGTTGAAATTCGACGCGTAAGAAGGAAGCTCGGTGAGATCTTTGCAAGCGCAGAAAATATGAACATTGATTTGGATAGTACTGCTGTAGTTGAAGATGTGTATCCACAAGATTTTGGTCTTATGCACCAATGCTTTGAAGAGGATTTTGTCATGGTTGGTTTCGAGGATGAGCACAAAGAAATAGTCGACAAGTTAGTTGAAAAACAGAGCATGCTTAGCGCTGTCTCCATAGTTGCTATGGGCGGGGCCGGAAAAACAACACTTGCAAGAAAAGTCTACACTTCATCTAGGGTCAAAGAGCACTTTGACACGGTTGCTTGGGTGACTATATCTCAGAAGTTCACCGGCATTGATTTACTAAAGGACATCATGCGACAAATAGTCAGGGGCGGAGATGACTCCAGAGAAATCGATCAAGCTTCAGAGTATGAGGTGGGGAAAAAGATCCGGGATTTCCTATTACATAAAAGATACTTGGTAGTCTTCGATGATGTGTGGGAAACAGATACATGGGAGCAAATAAATAGAATGGTTAAGGTCTTTCCAGATGAAGCTAAAGGCAGTAGAATACTACTAACCACACGAAAGGAAGATGTTGCAAATCATATTCCAATGCCGATGCATGTTCATGCTCTTAAGCACTTGGATGACCTGAAAAGTTGGGAGCTATTTAGTACCAAAGCTTTACCATCATACAGAAGATCTATCACACGTGACATGGATGTGTTTGAAGAACTAGGTAGAAAGCTTGCAAGGAAGTGTGATGGATTGCCACTTGCACTTGCAGTTCTGGGGGGGTTATCTGTCAAAGAATCTAAATACACAAACATGGTCCAATATACTACTGGACTGGACATCAACCAAAGACACACAAGTGATGCAAGATATACTAGCTCGCAGTTACAAAGACCTGCCAAATCATTGTTTAAGATCTTGTTTTCTCTATCTTGCTGCTTTTCCCGAGTATTCTGACATTGATGTGTCGGATCTTATTCAATTGTGGATAGCAGAAAGCTTCATTCCACATACATCAAAGCATAAATTAGAAGAAACAGCACATATGTATGTAACTGAGTTGGCTCAGAGAAGCTTGGTCCAAGTTGTTGAAAGAAGCAAGGCGCATGGATGGATAGAAACAATAAGGATTCACGATATCTTACATGACTGGTGCAAAGAAGAAGCAAGACAAGATGGTTTTCTCGATATCTTCGACAGAGGAACAGGTTAGGCTCCTTTCAATACGTATGTATATAGTTATATTTTTTGTTTCAATAGATGCGGTGGAGTTGCTTTCTGCTGATGTGTGGATGTACCTTAAAATTTGCAGGCCAAACAAATGCATCGGATACAATGATATTTTATCGTTCTTCTTTTCAAGCTTTGAGTGATCAGGTTTTACATGCAACACCTAATATCCGGACTCTGCATGCCTTTGGGCTCTTTTCGGCGTCTCTGCCTAAGTTGAGGTTGCTAAGAGTTCTCCACATTGAAAACTCAAGGCTGAAAGATTTTTCTGGAGTACTTGCTGGGTGCATTCACCTAAGATATCTTAGGTTGAGAGGATGTGAAGATGTGACCCTACCTTCTACAATTGGACGGCTTCTTTACCTGCACACTATAGATCTTAGGTACACAGAATTGGACTCACAAGTACCTAACACACTATGGGATATCCCTACTCTAAGGCATGTTTACCTTTGGAATGGCTTTCCTCCACCACCAGCTGCAAATTGTGTGCGACAGCAGCAGAAATAGCTTCAGACCTTAAACCTCAGAATTGTTGGCAAAGAATATCATTATGATGACATGGTGATGTACCTGGGTCTCATGAGTCAGCTAACAACCTTCTCCTTGTCAATGACCACCATACCTGCAGAGATGATTACCATATTTGCAAATATGCCTCACCTAGTTGATATTTATCTTGGCAAATTTGGTGTGCTGGAAAAGCTGCCCGCTGAGTTCCCAAGAAGCCTACGATGTCTTTATCTAGTTGCCGTTGTCATGAAACAAGATCCAATGCTAGTCCTTGAGAAGCTTCCATGTCTTGTGGTGCTCATGTTGGGCGGTTATGAAGGCCAAACCATGTCCTGCTCTGCCCAAGGGTTTCCTCGGCTGCAAGAGTTGCAACTTGTTAGGTTTTCTATGGAGAAGTGGGGGATGGAAGAAGGGACAATGCCAAAGCTTTACCGCCTAACACTGTGTGTGTGTGGGAAGTTAAGCAGGCTCCCTGAGGGTTTGCTGAACCTTTTGACACTCAATCAGCTAGTACTAGAATGTGTGCCACTGATTTCTGAAGATGACACGACATTAAATGAGTTGAAGCAGAAAAGATGCAAGGTAGCGTGACTATGCCCCTCTTGTCCTACTTTTATTTTCTGTGATTTTACTTCTATTTGCGTTCACGACTTAAGAGTCTACTGTGGATATATTCGTCTGACTAGCTTGCTGCCAATCCTTCCTTGCTTGGTGTAGTTTTGAGTGATCGATAGTTTCACACCAAGTTATATATATTTTTGTGTCTTACTTTTCCAGTTGGATGATGCATGTATGTATGCATTCTGACGATTTATCCATCTTCTTGGATTTGTGCAGTTGCTTGGACTGCACATTATGTATGCATTGCGGTTACGGCAAACAAATCAGACAGTTATTTTTCTGTTAAGTTCACTCATGTATTATTCTCAGATCTCTCTTTTCATGGTGAGAACTCGCTATCACGAACTTCTAGACTCAATATGGTCACTCAATAGAGTTTCTACACTCAGATGTTGCAGATTTCTCTTTGGAGTCTCCCCCTTTGTTTAATTAATTATTTTCTACCTTGGAAACTGGGGGTAAATGGAAAGATATTAGCAAGAAGCAAGTGAAATGCTATGAATCAGGGTACGTACCCTGATTCATTTATTTTGTGGTTGCCTGAAGAGCTGGTCCGATGCTTACAAACTGACAACTTTACTCAAGTGCAACACCCCTTTGTTACTGCAGACAATCTGAATCGGTACAGATTGATTTCCTGAGAGTTTTGCATTGGATTCAGGTTGCTGAAAATATTACTGAAACTGTTGGATGTTGTGTCAGTACATAGCTGAAGAACAAAAGCCATCTTATTCAGGATCACAAGAAGAACCACACACCCAAACAACGGACACGTTAATTTGCCCCCATTGATGCCTTCACAGTTGTCATTCCTACAGTACATTTGAATTCATGAGTAGGTACCAAGATTTTTTTCAACTGAGAGCCTCAGGTTCTTGAGGAATGATGGCACAAATTAAGTCAACTCTGCTTTTCAGTTGGCTCCCTACGAATAACTGCACTCTGATCTGATAGTCTGATCTAGCTGCCTCTCCCCGAATGATTAGCCCGGAAAAACCCCGGTCGGCAAAGCTGTATATCAGTATATGTGTAGCACAGTTGATGGCACTTTTCGTGCTTTGAGGACAAGAGATGTGATTCCATGAAGTCAGATAACCTGCTGTTATTAAAAGATGAAAGTGCAAACACTGATTAACTGAATCCCGTAATGGTCTGCTGCATTTAGAACATGCTCTGACAGTACATTTGCGTGCAGCAAACTTGTTCAACCATTCTTTTTTTTTCCGTCCCGGTCTTGTCGTTCAGCAAGAGACGAATGGATTTCTCCGCAATGTCACAGATTTTGTTTTCTATTCCACCTTCATTAGTTTTGACTGTACTTACCTGAGCAATCATGGAGGACTAGAGCCATGGCATTTTCTTCTGCAAACCAGAGGAAATTATTTATCAGTACCTGTTTTGTTCAAGTAGAATACTTGGGAAAGCGCTATTTATCTTGAAATCTGAGGATTCAGAATACCATATATAAAGTAGAATATTTGAAGAACAAAATCTTGTCCAGTAACAACAGCAGAAATCACAATCAACACACCTCTACTTAGAAAATTTTCTTGGGAATCTTCTTTTATTGGGTTTATATTTTGGAAATCTGTTAGAGAGTTTTATTGCAGACTGCTTATCCAGGTGATGCT
>NC_041393.1:737376768-737377463 GCF_002162155.2 Triticum dicoccoides | reverse complement strand
CTCCCCTAATATGCATCTTAATATTTATCTACCTGGTTCTAAAAGGGAAAGCTCCAACCCTCCATGGGAGCCTACATGTACATTGCTCTGCTTTGTCACCAAGCTTGAAACAAAAGCAATCGCCATGCTCTGCTTTTCCACCATGCCTTTCTTCCATCCAGCCATATACGAAGGCCATGATGACAACAAAGAGTCGTCGCGACTAGACAACTCAAAATTGACCACAAGCAATTCAAGTTTTTTTTTCTTCTTTCTAGCATAGCACAAGCAGTTTAAGTAGCACTGAGAACCTGCAGTGCGCACGCGGATCAAACAAGGCCTGTTTCCGTGAAAAAGTCATGCACAGATTAATGAAAGCATTTCAATGCAAAGCACTCCCTCCGTTCTTAAATACTACAAGCCTTTTTAGAAATTTCAATAAAGACTACATACGGAGCAAGATGAGTGAATTTATGATCTAAAATATGTCTATGTACCTTCGTATGTAATTTGTATTGAAATCTTCAAAAAGAGTTATATTTGGAAACGGAGGGAGTACATATAGAGGCCCATCTCCACATAGGTCCGGACGCCAGATGCAGAGTCCGACTCGATCCAAAGCCGCCGCTGCAACGGGAGTCATAAGTTGTGCTCAACAAAGAATCTACTCCGGTCGATAGATCGAGCAATGATGCTAAAACCCCAACTCAAGCACG
>NC_041393.1:737367651-737376565 GCF_002162155.2 Triticum dicoccoides | reverse complement strand
TGTCCATACTAAATTACACGTACACTATACCCGCCGTCCGTCGTAGGGCCGGCCGCCCGTGTACGTCGCGCCCCGTACTCCCGCGCGTCGTACGCGTGCGGTTCGGTAGTGCGATCGGGAAAGGAAAAAAAAAGTACGCCCCACCCCGAGACCCCAACTCCACGTACGAAACCCTAGCGGCATGAATGCCGCCGTGGTCCACCGCCGTCACGACGTCGGGCGGCGTCCGTAGTCACCCACGCGCCGTGAAACCCACACCCCATCCCCGCCTAGGAAACCCTAGCGTCATCAACGCCGCCGTGGTCCACCGCCGTCACGACGTCGACCCCGACGTGCCCGTCTAGTCGCGAGCACCGACGGCGTCCGTAGTGACCACACGCCGTGTCGCTGGTGAAACGCCCAGCGCTCGCTCGCCGTTCTGTCCTGGTACGCGCCCTCCACAACGTCGGTGGCAGCAACGCATCGGCGTCGACCCCAGGCGAGGACCCCTCGACAGCGCAGAGTAGGTTAGGATGGCTCTTTTTGTTCTTTTTTTTGATGATTTTGATTTGTCCATTGCATTTTTGTGCATTTTTGTAATGCAAAATGATTCCCTACTTAGTTAAATAAGAGAGGAGAGTAGTGACTTCTTAATGACCTCATAATGATTTTGTATGTTCAAATTTGTATGCATGCCACATAGTCATGTCACTGTTGACGAATTTACTGTATTCGCGATGATTTTTTGTGGAATGTTGGCATTGATCTCACACCTTATTTGTATGTGCATAGATGGAGCAAGTAACCGGATACGCCAGTGATGATTCCGGTAGCGATAATGGATCCTCGTCATTGAATGCGAACCAACCTCCCGGAGACAACTATATGAGTCAGGATGAATCGTACAGTGGTAATGTAAGTACCTTGAACGTTGACAAAAATATATTGAACAAAAACTAGTTATTTGACACTAACATGTCCTTTTAAATTTGTACAGGTACATGGCAATGCTGACGATGAGGAATATGATATAGATGAACAATTTTATGCAGATAGTGTGAGCCAGGTATGTTGAAAAAATTGTAGAGAAATGATTGACATTAAAATTGTATGACCACTTATGTTACTTTATATGTGCACAGATAAATGCTAATGGTGACAATGAGCGTAATAATATAGATGATGACAATGCCGAGAGCGAGGTCCATGCATCTCGTAGTGTGAGCGGTAGTCAAGTAAGTTCTTTACATTAATTTTGGTTAGTAAGAATATAAGAAGAGATTGACATGCAAGGTTATATGTCATATTTTGCAGGGAGGTGTTGATGGTCCTAGCGGGAATGATGAGCACATCGATGATGATCAGTTTGACCTTGACATGTGCTATGATGAATATCAGCAAGAGTCACTTGATAGGCATTGGGCAGTGATGGTAAAGACATTCAGGTCATTAGACGAGGTTTACACGTTCTACAACAAGCACGCGAGAGAACGTGGGTTCAGTATCAGGAAGGACTCGCTAAAATTTTCGAAGGATCGCGCAAGGACTCCGCGCTTGAGGAGGTATCTCTGTTCCGCCGCAGGAAAACGACAGGCCAAGTTCTGTACCATGGAAGGCCGGACCCGCAGGCTTAGACCGGAGAGTCGATTCTTATGCGAAGCCCATTTGACAGTTAAGCTTGATAAAAAGCTCAATCTTTGGTATGTCAGCAGTTTCTCCGATGATCACAACCACACTCTTGCACGACCGGACGAAGTCCCTTTCCTCCGATCTCATAATCAGATGAAAGCATTTGAGAGAGCTGAGATCTTAGCTATGTCTGGAGCTGGGATAAGAAAACATATCATTTTTGACAACATCGTTAGCAGGTATGGGTCGTATGCAAAGTCACCATTTCAGAGGACAAAGTTGTACAACATGTGCTATAGGGAGAAGATGAAATTGCTTGCACAAGGTGATGCTGATACTGCCGTAGGAATCATGTTGACCAGAAAGGACAGAGATCCAGACTTCTTCTTTGAGCACACGGTTGACGCTGAAGGCAGGCTCCAAAACCTCTTCTGATGTGATTCGCAGTCACGCCGGGATTATCTAGACTATGGTGATGTTGTTGTCTTCGATAGCACATACAAGATGAACAGGTATGGAATGCCGTTCATCCCTTTTGTGGGTCTGAACAACCACCGTTGCACTACTGTATTCGCCTGCGCCATTGTTTCAGACGAGACTGAGGCTACATATGTCTGGTTGCTTAACACGTTCTTGAAAGCTAACTGTCAGAAGAGGCCCAAATCAGTTATTACAGATGGAGATGCAGCGATGATAAGGGCTATTAGGAAGGTGCTTTCTGACGTGTGGCATCGTCTATGTTCGTGGCATATTGAAAAGAATATGCAGAAACACCTCAACCACAAGTCATTGAAGGAGTTTAGGGCATTATTGTACTATGCCACTACACATAAGGTTTTTGAGGAGAGATGGGCCGCGTTTGTGCGCAAATGGCAGACGGAGAAAATAAAAACATGGCTCCATAGGATGTACAGGAAGAGGACGCTTTGGGCTGCATCATATTTGTCTGGTGGGTTTTTCCTTGGTATGCGCAGTAATCAGAGGAGTGAGAGTCTGAACTCCAGCCTGCACCTTCATCTTGACTATGGTATGACGATTGTTGACATGATTGTACACTACGAGAATTGTATTGTTCGCCTCCGTGAGAATGAAGCTTATGATGACTACACGGCCTCACAGACTCTTCCAGTAACAGTGACTGAGTGTCAGGCCATTGAGTCGTATGCTGCGAAAGCATTCACGCAGGCAAACTTTTATATGTTGCAACAAGATATGAAGAAGGTACAGGAGCTTGAGGTAATTGATAGACTGACAGGGACCGATAGTCAGAGATTTGTGGTTGCGTGGAAGAATAACAGGGATCACAGATTTAATGTGGACTATACGCCAGGTAACTCGGCAGAAACTATAAAGTGCAGTTGCCGAAGTATGACTCGCAAAGGGCTTCCTTGCAAGCATATTATTCATGTTTTGAATGCACTGAACTTACCTGTGATACCCAAGTGTTGTGTCCTGCGAAGATTCTTAAAAAAAGCACGAGCTGGACTGCCAGTGAAGCGCACCAGCGATTTGTTTGCGTGGGGTTGGTCGAGTAGTGAGGACAGAGCTAGATATAGTGAGTTGACCATTAAATCTTCAGAAGCCTGTCATGTCGCATGCAGTAATCCTTTCTTATTCGACAAGTTGATGGCAGCTCTGGATGATATTATAGTGAATAAGGATATTCAGGGAAATGAAGATGATATTCAGCGAAGCTTCGTGAACAGTAATCCATTTGAGCCTAACCGAGATCATATTCTGGTTCGTGATCCAGTAAAGGTTTCCACCAAGGGCGCACCTAAGCAGAACAGTAGAGGTCGCGGTAAGGGTGGCCCAGATGTGACAAAAAATGAGAGGCCTAAAGCATTTGACGAGAAATCTGGACGAAAATGTAGCATATGCAGCGGCTCAGGTCATAACAGGAGCACATGCAGCAAAAATGAAGAGTATGTCTATTATTTGTTTATGTCAGTTTTGTTGTTTCATTAACGGTGCATTGATTCTCATATTTTTTGTATGCAGCAACTGGGCTTGAAGACTCAAGTGTAGACGATGCGAGTGTTTTACCTCTTCCATTTATATGAAGAACATTTGTAAAATTTATGTTCGTGTTGAGTATTTTATGTGTGAAACATGATTATTGCGTACGGACCGTTGTCATTTCAGACTTGTTATTTTGTGTCAACTACAATAAAATTACTGTGGTGACAATTGTTATGTTGAGACAACATTGTTGTTGATATAAATATTCACTATTCATTGTTTATTTTATGAATTCTGCATGTATTTACTACAGTCCCGTCGGCTGTCAAATATATCAAAATAGAAGAAGCACTCTGTGAACTGTTGTTGAAAAAAAAAGAAAAAAAATGCCCGCCCGTCTCCACAGCGTGACTTAGTAAGCCCGTCGTTATCAAGCCCAACGGGACCCTACAACAAGGGTTTCGGAGCACGCCGTGGAAACCAGGCCCAACAGGGCAGCATCGACGCGGCACATCGACGGGGTAGTAATCAGAGGAGTTCAATACAACGACGGGAGCTGAGTATATAAACTAGTCGGCGTCGCCTTCGGCCGTCGAGGTGGGACTAAACTTGTGTCGGTTTCACTGGCGCGGCGTCTCAGCGGTGGTAACTGGGCCGGCCCACGGCGCGTCGAGCCGTCGAGAAGACCGCGCCGTCAATAGCCTTTTTGGGCCGGCCCACGTCGCGTCGAGCAGTCGAGAAGACCGCGCCGTCCAGTGCCTTTTTGGGCCGGCCCACGTCGCGTCTGGCTGTGTCCAGGTCGCCCCGCGGCCGACGCAAGTTTAGTCCCACCTCGCCGGCCGAAGCGGACGACGACCTGCTTATATACTCAGCTCCCGTCGTTGCATTGAACTCCTCTGATTACTACCCCGTCGATGTGCCGCGTCGATTCTGCCTTGTTGGGCCTGGTTTCCACGGCGTGCTCCGAAACGCCTGTTGTAGTCGCCCGTTGGGCTTGATAACGACGGGCTTACTAAGAAACGCCGTGGAGACGGGCGGGCATTTTTTTTATGTAAAATAATTTTTAAGTAAAACGCAGTGTGCTGCCATAGTTTAGTGCACAAAAATTTAACGACGACATGATTACATATAACTATTCGGCAACAAAAAAAACATGTAAACAAAATAAATCATTATATAATATTTATGAAACGAAATATCATGTGGACAGAAAAAAACATTTGGAAAAGTGCCGAGTCTATTACATATAACTATTCAGAAGCAGAGTGTATTACATAAAATTTATAAGCAAGTGCGCAAAGCGTTTGGAAAATAAAGTCCTCCAGTACCACCCAATCACATGCAAAACTCCTCCGTGCCGCATCTATTTCTTCTTCTTCGATATCCGAATAACTTTGTTTTTCACTTCATCAAGCTTGTTTCTTTCCGAAAATATAAGTTGCGCAATCATTAACTCTCTTGAATCATCAATTGAGGTCTAAAAAAAATGGTGTTAGCACAGCGTTCATTGTACATCGTAGTCCAAACATGACTTGCGTACCTGTGAAAATAAGCCTGTCCATTTGTCACCATCCCAATTTTGAAAGCATCGAAGGAGAAATAGTCCACACGAATTCCTAGTGCATACAATTTACGAAGATTAAATATCTACTGTACATACAAGACCAACATTCTGTCGAAGTAAAAACTCACCCATCATGTTGTTTTGGCATGTCATACGTTTGAATAGGCCACTTGGAAACATCTGGATAATTCACAATTCCGGTTGCATTTGCTTCTTGGATATCTTCTGCTAGTTGTTTTCTCTAAAGATATGACAAACATGGTGGAAAGCATGTCATTCAGTGTACTAAAGAAAACGAATGTTACCAAATGCACATTTGCAAGTTAAACCTACCAGGTCCTCAACGAGTTCTCTAGTAACAGTGTCAAGTTTTCCGGTCATCAACGAGTCAAGAACCTGAAACTCTCTTTTTCCGCTATGCATGACGACAGTAATCCAGTGATTATTTTGCTTGTTTAGAGGAATGTAAGTCTGCATCACAAGGACCATAAAACACAATCATCACATAATATCGTATGTATGTACCGTGTTAACAATCAAACTTACCTTTGATTTTTTGAAATACTCGTCCTCACATCTGTTCACGGGTCCATTACTATGCGACTCTGCTTCATAATCATTACCGGCGGTCTTCTTTCCGGGTCTAACGTGAAGCAACCAATGTATCCTCCAAGTTGTTAACATGAAACGATCATCATTAACTTTGTCGACCAAAAATGATGAGTATGCATCAATTACCTATAAATAATGTGTTAGATTTAACAATGGTATTTTCGAATGAATTGTAAAACAATATATGAAATTAACTTACTCGCCACTTAGCCACTCATGGTTAATAATCTGACAAGCTCTCCTCACAGTGAGACCTTCTTCCATGCCATCATTGAAAATTTCTGTTTTGGCATGTTTTTGTAAATGCTCATGCGCACGCACGTACTTGATGGACGCTTTCACCACATCATACTCATCACCAGATTTGTTAACATCACCATTTTGGAACAATTCTGTAACGCACCACTCAAATACTTACAAACGCAAATACATAAATAATTGTTACGCAATAACAATTAGAAACATAGAAAACTTACTTCCTTTGGCAGAACGTTTTGCACGTTTGTTTGGTTTAGGGACCACATAAGGAGACTTGACATGTTGTGATCCTCTGCGCTTGCGCCTGCCAGTAACCTCCTCCACTTCCTCTTGTACTCCTTGAGAACCAACCGACGCATGCGATGCGATTTCGTCCGTCTCTAAAGATGTGGCAGCTTTTTCATCTGATACTTCTGGTACTTGGACAGGATCATCCATATCACCCTTGAAACTATCCCAGTACTCAGGTGTGCAGTAAAAAGGTGTGTTTTCACGAGAAGTTACATCAACGCCGTTATCATCCTTTTGCAAATTCATTTTGGAAGGTGTGCGGAACCGGTCTGAATCATCTTTTTGATATACAAACTCTTTTTGCCGACGTCCAACATCGTTTGAAGACTCATTAATGCCTCCGTACAGATTCTCTTCGTCCTCTTCCAGGTTACTGGGTTTGTAGGAGACGCCGGTTTTGTTCAGTTTCTCAATCATCCTCTGCAAGAAAACATTTCATCTTAGTTCTTCAATTCAGTGATGGACATTAAAGAGACGTGCTCAAGTGTTACCTGTGCGCATAACTCTGGCAAACGAAGCATTTCCTTCCGAAGCTCATTCATCTCACTCAAAATCCAGTCCATAGTAGGCTTCTGGCTCGAAGCCTCCGAGGTACTGCCCTCTTTCCTCGTTCCAGTATCGTTAGATTTTTTGCTACTAGCTTTCTTGGTTTTTTGAGCTTCTTCTTCCGCAATTTTTTTCAACCTATACTCCTCTGTAATGTTGTCATCGATCTACAAGTGGAACAAGATAATTATACATAAAAACCATATGCACACTTTACTTTATTTCATAAATGTAAAAAAATCATTACTAGGATTACCATCCCAACACCACGACCATATTCGTAGTCGTATTTGTCTCTTCTCACAGCCATATCTTCCGTCCAGTTCCTCATCAGCGGGCTCAACAATGCCAACGGATCATATTTTGGACCGGTGATTGGTTGCACCTTCTCCCAGTATAGGTACTGCAAAACACATAAACTAATTAAATTACATGTTCTTCCGTGCCATTTTATAACAAAAGTGTTGAAATTAATAAATAGAACGTACTTGCAAAAGGGCGAGGTTCCCCTGGGGCCACTGCCTAACATGGCCGTCCTGCAGAAGCTTACCAATCTCCGATAAACAGAATCGTGAAGTGAATGCATTCCAGTTGAACTTCCTTATCAACTTAATATTTTTCACTAAGGCATAGTACTTTTTCGGAACGTATTCATGAGACACTGGTGCAATTATAGTTCATAAGAGAACTAGAAATGTCATCCGAATAAAGTCATCATCAGTGCTCTTATCCTTCACAATCTTTTCTATGAGATCATCAATCATGATCTTACCATTTTTCTTGCTAACAAAACTAACTGGTATTTTTTTGGTTGCTTTTTCTCCTTCAGTACTAAGAAACCCAAAAACATCCACTCCATTGTTTTTCCAACCAAATATGGAGTACACATCATCAGGCCTTAATGAAATAAGACCTTTACATCCAGCAGTACTTCCAGAACTCTCTTGAACCATGAATTTTTTGCTACTCGGATTGTAACTTTGGAGTAAAAAGTGAAGCAAAAAATCACGCATCCTTATCGATGGTATTCTAAACATGCCCTGCATATCCGTTTCATAAAACCTGAATTTCTGACTTGGTGACAGTTTGTCAACTAGGCTAACCCACTTTTGAACAGAACATGGAATCACACCGTCGATATTCATACTGCATCAAATAGATTTCTTTCACATACCATCATACTGTTATGAGCCTCGTTGTATAAAAGAACTGGAAAAAAAACATACACGACGGCGACGATGGGAGAGGCACCGGCGGCGTATAGTGGCGACGGGTGAGGGGACGCAAGCCGGCGCGGGCGCACCGACGGAGTTTGTACGGTGGGGCGACGGTGGGAGAGGCAGCGACAACGTAAACAAGGCGACGGGTCAGGTCAGGGCAGGCCGGCGCGGCCGCACCGGCGCCGTTTTGGAGTGTGGGGCGACGGGCGGCGTACGGTGGCAGCACGTGCAGATCGCGGCAGCGGCGAGACGGGGTGACGTAGAAGGAAATTTTGCATGCACGTCGGCTAACGACGTCGCCCGAGCGCTGATTGCGGCGTCGTTTGTTAATGGGACGGCCCCATGCACGCATGCGCGTCGGTTAGCGAGACGGCCGACGTTTTTTTTGCAGGGCCTCATTTTTTTTTACTAAATGAAATAGGCATATTTTTTTAACTGTATCAAAAAAATTTATCTTAACCAATTTTTTAAACTTAATCAAATATGCTCTTTTTTAACTTAGCCAAACGTGCCCAATTTTTTTCCACGTGCTACTGTGGCCTAGCAGGGCACGCACGCAAAAAATTATCCCGTTTCGAGTCCGTATACATTTTCTACCATTTTCCAGGCAGAAAACCCAGAAAATACTGCCCGGACGTGACGCAACGTGCGTTCGTTGTCGGATTTCGTTCATTTTGGCCGTGGGGTGCCCGGGTGGGGCCCCACACGCGCTCCCAGAAGTTCGGTGCAATCCGTCAAACCGCTCAGGTACTTGCTGTGGAAGGGGGTGGTTTCGGTATGGCCGGAGGGGACCCTCGGTGACACCTATCCGCTTCGCATCCGCCAAACGTGCCCAATTTTTTTCCACGTGCTA
>NC_041393.1:737364530-737366616 GCF_002162155.2 Triticum dicoccoides | reverse complement strand
GTTGGGTGCAATCCGTCAAACCGCTCAAGTACTTGCTGTGGAAGGGGGTGGTTTCGGTATGGCCGGAGGGGACCCTCGGTCACACCTCTCCGCTTCGCATCCGCCAAACGTGCCCAATTTTTTTCCACGTGCTACTGTGGCCTAGCAGGGCACGCACGCAAAAAATTATCCCGTTTCGAGTCCGTATGCATTTTCTACCATTTTCCAGGCAGAAAACCCAGAAAATACTGCCCGGACGTGACGCAACGTGCGTTCGTTGTCGGATTTCGTTCATTTTGGCCGTGGGGGGGCCCGGGTGGGGCCCCACACGCGCTCCCAGAAGTTGGGTGCAATCCGTCAAACCGCTCAGGTACTTGCTGTGGAAGGGGGTGGTTTCGGTATGGCCGGAGGGGACCCTCAGTCACACCTCTCCGCTTCGCATCCGCCAAACGTGCCCAATTAACGCTTCAGAAAATGTTAATGAATTCAAAAATTCTCGGATTCATAAATATTACTGAATTATAAATATTCTCTGGTTCATAAATTTAAATAATTTAAAAACATTTCGGAAAATGTAAATGAATTTAAAAATTCTTGTATTCATTCATATATTTTAATGAATTTAAAACTATTTCAGAAAATGTTAATGAATTCAAAAATTCTCGGATTCATAAATATTAATGAATTATAAATTTTCTCCGGTTCATAAATTTAAATAATTTAAAAATATTTCGGAAAATGTAAATGAATTTAAAAATTCTTGTACTCATTCATTTATGTTAATGAATTTAAAAATATTCTCTGATTCATAAATGTTAATGAATTTAATAATATTTCAGAAAATGTTAATGAATTAAAAATTAAAATATCTCAACTTTCACAGAATAATTTTTTTCATATAATATTTTTTATTTTATGTGTTTCCGATAATTGCATACCTTATTCTGTGCTATGTATATTCGATGCAAATTTTTTAAATATATTACAAACATTTTTATGCATTTTGAGGAAAATTTTCAATTTTTCTCAAAATAAGCGTTCAATATTTAGCTAATTTTTTGAACAAACTTTGAAGACAAATTTCAAACTAGATTGAACATAAATATATTTTACATAGTCCATTCAACATTACCGAAACCAGACGAGTTTTTTCGAACATAAGCGATACATAGTTCATACTTAGAACATTTAAAAAAAATAACTACTCCTCGTCGTCGCTACCCAACAGATCGATGACCTCCCCGACGTCACCGCCGTCACCCCCGCCCTCGTCGTCGTCGTCGCTATCCTGGGCCAGCCGCTCCCAGTCGATGACGTCGTCGTCCGACGACTCCGGCGGCTCCGCCTCCGCCTGCGGGACCACTGGCGGAATCGCCGCCGCCGCCTGGATCGCTGCCGCCTGCTCGGCGGCCTCCCTTGCAGCCGCCGCCGCCTCTGCAGCCGCCGCTGCAGCCGCCGACGCGCGTAGGGCGACGAGGTAACCCGGCGTATCGTCGGGATCACCGTCCTCCCGAAGAACTAATTGCTCCGGCGGCAGTTCCACCTCCGGCGGGGCGGGGGGATCGGCGGGCGCCGGCGCAGGTGCGGGAGGAGCCCGATGGCCGCGCGCTGCTGGACGGGGGCGCGGGACAAGAAGGCGGCGACGGTCGCCGACGAGGTCAGGCGTGACGCCGGACTCCGCCAGTCGGAACGCGCCGATGACGGCGGCGTACTCTTTGCCGTCCCAGAACGCGTGACGGCCGGCGATGTTGTTGCGGCCGCCGGTCCGCTTCTCCTCGGCGGTGGCGCCTGGCCCGCGCGTCGGGTAGCCGTCCTTGTCGAGCTTCCAGTCGTGCGGAAGATGGCAACCCGGCGGCACGAGGAGCCCGAATCGGTGCAGCTCCTCCGTCTCCGGCGTACTCAGGCTCGACGGCCACGCGCTGGGTCCGTCGTCGCCGCCGGTGCCGGAGCTGCTGCCGCGGTGGAACGACATGTCGCCGGCGGGATTTTGGTAGGTGGAGATGGGAGAGGAGCGGTCTTTGCGTCGTCGGGCGGGGAGCGGTGTTTGCGGCGACGGGCGGACGGGGGGATTTATAGGCAGACGGCGGGGGCAGCGGGCGGCCGGGTC
>NC_041393.1:737023356-737072298 GCF_002162155.2 Triticum dicoccoides | reverse complement strand
GGGAACACGAAGGACCACTTACTAATTTCCCATAACCATTCATCATATCATATGGGAAGAAATACCGGCTATGTAAACTTATGCAAACCACGCATTTGTAAACTTGCGTGAACCACATGTTTGATGTACATTTAGGAATTCAGATATGTTCGGTGTGGCAAATTCTGAACTCTGAAGGGTGCGTGTGTGCGTGCGCATGTCTGCATATTTGATAAGGATATAGGTGTTTTGAAGGGTGTGCGTGTGTGCTTACTTGATAAGAATACATTCTGGTGATTACCTGAAAGTAGTGGAGTTCCACAAATGAATAGCACCATCCCTTGTACCTGTAATTAAAAATGGAAGACAGGGATGGGAAATGGAAGAAATAACTGGAGACATAAAAGCCTTCAGGGTATCGACGCACATCCTTTTCTGCATGTCCCATATCTGATTTTTAAAATGAGAGAAAGCATGCATTATTAGCAAATTTATGGGCGTAATATACTAGTACTGTACTTTTCAATGAAATAATAGACCTTAGCAGTCTTATCATCCGAACCAGTAATCAAATACTGTTGATCGTTGCTTGTGAAGAAATCGAGGCAGTTCACTCCGCCCAAATGACCAGAGAGAGTATACTTAGGTTTTGAAGAATCAATACTCCAAATCTGAAAACCAAGTGAAGGAGCCAGTTTGCAATCAAGGTCTAGTAGAAAATCAAGTGTATCTTCATAACATCAAATCTTGCTTAGAGCAAGGAGAGAGAAAGACCGACCTTTACTGTGTGATCGTCCGAAGCACTTGCAAAACTGTTGGCGTCCTTCGGGTTAAATGCGACTTGATTTACCGTGGACTGTGCCTCGAATGTTTGTCTGCACTTCCAGTTCTGGTCCCAGTCCCAAAGCTTTATGTGCGTACCACATGATGACAGCACATAGGGCTGCGTTGCATGAACGGCCAGTGATCTGATACTGTACGAGTCTTCATGAGCTATGAAACGGGTGGTTGCTTGCACTTTTGTAGTACGGTTGTATTTGTACACACTAATCAGACCATCCGTTGATCCAGCCAGAAACCAGCACTTTCTTTCAATAAATTTAACGGAACAAACTGCAGCGAGAATGGTCATCTTATTAGCATATTAACGTATGATGGAAGCAACTTATGTTAACGGAAAAGTCAGAGAGCATGCCTATGCCCCGAGAGACGTTGATCAACCTCATTGATTTCTGCCAGCAAATACAGATGATACATTTGTTAGTCCAATGTAAACAAAATCATGTTACACTTGCGACTACAGATTGAGTTCTTTTTTCATGACCATTTACATTTACCCAGAGTAAGTGGACACTGTAACAAGGGATATGTATATTTTGATAGTAACTAGGGATGGAACATGCCTGTCCAGCTTGGGAAACCGGCCCCCTACCTGCTTAACTTATAATTCACATAGAAACACACAAACTTTAAGCAAGTGAGCAAAATTAAGGCTTAATAACATGACATTACCAAGATTTGCAACTTCATATACTAACAATATCTTGCCTTGCCCTTTGGGCATTGGTGAACTAGGACCATGGCCCAAGCTCTAATTCACAATACATGGTTTAGAACCAGTGGAAAAAATAGCGCACTATAGCGTTTTGAGCAATGGCTCGCTAAATAAATTGATGTACAATGTCTCGCTAAAAGCATGCTATAGCGCGATATAGCACACTAATAGCGTATTTTAATGGCCACGCTATTTTGTCATAGTACGCTAATTTTTTCATTGCTTAGAATACATCTCTAGAGCCCTTTCGGTTCAAGATTGATAAGTATCTGAATGGCTCTGGAGTTGTCTTTCTAACAGTATAAGAGAACAACCATTTAGTGATGGGCACAAAAACGCGTCCCCTTGCGGGGTGCCCGTCACTAACACTTAGCCTACAAATGATTTTCACAAAGTTTTCTTCAAAGAACAAGAGCTTGTATATTTCATATGTTCAGTACACGGGATCTGGTACTAAGTGCTGTGAGAGTACAGTAACTTGCCTGTGTGTTACAGTTCCATATATCAACACACCCGTCTGCATGACCTGTTATAATCCTGTATGATAACAAGAAATTAACAGAGGATAACTATCCAGTGCACTCATTTGAAGGAGTTCAGATATTCTGATCAATGCATTATGCTTCACACTCACCATGGCTCTATCTGGTTTGCTTCTAGGGCATACAACTTCACATCAGTCTCCTCCACGGATATGATCTGATCCAACAAAAGGCTGGTCAGCATGCAACCACCTCCCTAAAAAAAGTTGGAATAACTAAGGAAGAGAGAAGGGAAGTGCATACCTTTATTAAAGGTGGGTTTATCTGCTACACCATAAGCGAAAGCAACGAGTAACATAAGGAAAATCAGTGCACAGGAACAAAGTAATTCAGAAAACTTTTCGTTACATGAACCAACTCATCTCACATGTCGGCTCTCCATCCATAGCATAAAAAGCTTTCAGTGTCAACTTCTGCACCACATTCCCCAACTCCTCAGTTTCCTCAAGATATTGGTCACAATCATACAAGCGTCGGAAGGGCTTGATATATTTAGCACTTGTACTGTGATGCAGAATTAAATCAGTGTCTCTTTCTTTTGGAAGGTTATCCTTTTTATCCGCTGTAACAACAAGAGTGTAAGTGGACCTCGGGGGCACGGCACCATACTGAGGCAGGCAAAAGAAGTTATGTCTCTTCTCCATCAGTCTAAACACCACGTTTTCATCCGTGTTGTTTGTCAAGTGCAGTGAGCAATGTCATCAACTTGTTGGATTCGAAGGGGAACTGGAGCTCCAGCGGGTGGATGTCAAGAAACTGTAAGAAACGGACTTGTGTGGTTAACATCCACGAATTTCCTACTGAAATCATTTTCCTTTTCTGTACATGCTTAATTCATGAGATAATGCCCTTCCAGACATTTCACTTGATTTGCTTGAACCTCAAGTGTACACAGTTGAAGATATACAAGCATGGCGACACCACAATGTACACATAAAGCAGAAATGACAACGAGCACTAGTAGGTCCAATGGTCAAAAGGCGAGCCAGTAAAGAAATTGGATGAGTTTTCCCATTGATTTATGATTTTTATGCTTCAAATGGATTATTTGACGTGGTTGCTGCAACGAAAGTACTCAAAGGAGACACTGCCCACTACATGAGCATATTCACCTATTTTAGACTCCACAAATACTTGTTTAGTGAAAACTTAGTTTCGATTACTCTTTCCCAAAATTTTCTAGAAACATATGTGATGAATGGCCAACAAACTCATAATTTAACTTGTAGTAAAACATAGATTCCTTTTTTAAATGATAAACTGGATATTTTTTGGTTATCCTCATTTCCTACTGATTTAAAGCTCTGGACAATCATGTACCTTCTGTAATATTTCTTCTATATATCTAACCTTTTCGGAAAAGTCAACAGGAAATTACTAGTTGATAAATAATCTCATAAATACCTATGCATTCATGATTAATATCGTTAATACATATATTTCAATAATTAATGTTACTTATTTACTATCACTTGGTTAAGCCAGATTATCAGGCAAACCATATCTATACAATTATTTCCCACAGCCCAGAGGATGTGTTCTCATCTCTTTTTTCCCATAGCACAGAATCATGGGATTTTTTATTTGATTTCATTCGAATGGCAGTCAGCTTATGTTATGTACATGGGACATTTCAGCTGCCAGGCACATGCTATTAAAAAGTTTCTCTTAACAAGCTAGACAAAACAGTTGTCACTTAGAAAACGAATTTATCACAAGTTTCCTTGTACAGTTGTACTAGCCGATAATCAAGTAGACATAGCTTTGCAAGTAGTTGGTATATGTCAAATGGCAAATCTTTCAGTCCATATGCGTACACATCACTAGTGAGCCTCTTCGACCGATAAAATTAAGATTCCCAGAATTAATTTCCAATCTTGATTTCATACTTAATCAAACCCAGACCTACTTGTCATAAAAAGAAAAAAGAAAACAGAGATAAAACAGTATAACATACATACAATAGGATTTCTGGTGCAAATTATAGAGAACCAAAATCTGCAGAACAAAATATGAACTTATGCAATCGGCATATTCCCGTAAAAGCTTACATTAAAATAGGTTGGAGCATCATATATGATTCACTATGAGTTGCCATACCTGGTCTGCTGCATAAAGCATTTTGATTATATCCTTTGCAGTAGGTCTTTTCGCCGTGTCAGGATCCACACATTTTAGGGATATGGTTATGCATTGTTCTACTTGTTGCATATATTTTGCCACTGATGTAAACTTCGATGTGGCTACAAATTTGTTCCTCCAAATTCTAAGCACCTACAATAAAACCTTTGTAACACAGAGCTAGAATGACAGGTATATATATATTTAACAGCTAGAATAATTCATCTTACTTTCTCTTTGAAGTATCGGAAAGATGTATCTACACTCTTAGGACTGCCTTGCTGGAAAAATGGATAGTCCCTCCGACCTGTCATTATCTCAATGATTATAACGCCAAAACTGAAGATATCTGCCTTGATGGAGACTACCCCCTGGAATTGGTATTCTGGTGCCATATATCCACTGCAACATTATATAAAATTACAACGAATCTCAGGCCTAACCGAATAGATGCAAAGTAGTCAAGGAGAAAGGAAAAACAATGGATTTGCATATGCGTAGTTTACCGTGTCCCCGCGCGACTATCAGTGATAATTCAAGATTGCTGCTCGCCAAAAATCCTCGATAAACCAAAATCCACGATTTTCGGTATCATTGCAGCATCCATCAATATATTTTCAGGCTTAAGGTCTAGATGAACAATGCGGCATTCCTCATGAAGGAAATACAAACCACTGCAAATTCCCTTAATTATCTTGTATCTCATGTTCCATTCGAGCCCCAAAGATTCATCTGTTGATATTGGTAAACAGAATAAACGTGATTCTATACCCATTCAATATTTAAATTTGCCGTACCATAACAACACAAGTAGTCGGAAGGTGTGGATGTACACCCTCAGTACCTAAGTTGGAGTACTCATGAACATAAATTTTGGGTGTCCTATTTACTACTTATATAGAAAGAAGATGTCTAATTCTTCTAGCTATTCTATTCTTTCTTTCCTAGTTCTGACTGCAACAGCCTCACTCTGTACTAGTGAGTGAAATGACATATGGTTTCTGTTAAGCAGTACTATGATTCCACTAAAAAAAATGTCACCGGCCATCCTTAGCTACTAGCAGACGTAACTTAGTCTGAGCTGTGCTCCAACAAAGTGAACTTCAGAAAAGGCGGATAGAAAGGAATAAATCATGTATAGTGTTTGGTAATCAATCGTACCTGAATATACTTGTCAAGGCCTTTGTTGCATACATACTCGAAGCAGAGTAACCGTTTCGGTATTTCAGCAAAAATATGATTCCCACTCCCACTTGGTTGCTCTATTGCTTCCCATGTTGATTCAGCACAGTAACCGACAAGTTGAACTATGTGTTGGTGCTTGATCCCCATAAGATATCTGACCTCATTCTGGAATGTTTCATCTTTTAGACGTATTTCAAAAAGCTTCTTCACAGCAATAATTTTCCCACTCTGAAGAACTCCCTGTGTTGTAAGTTAAACCTCTCTTAATAGTACCCACATGTGTTCAAGAAATTACTGCTGATAACATTTAAAAGTGGAGTGAATGAAATGTCCATACCTTGTAAACCACCCCATAGCCACCTTCGCCGAGTTCCGACTCAGCGGAAAAATCATGTGTTATGGCTTTTAAAAATTCTAGTGGAAGAGATATTGGTGTCGCATTTGGATCCTGTAGCTTATTCTCCCAAACATCATATTTGCCAGACATTTCTGATTACATAGGAAAAGAAACTAGAAAAGAGAAGCAAGTAGAAACTCATTTAGACCAGATATCATAATAAGAGTTTGAGATATAATTTCTCAGAACAACAATATTTGTGACAGCACAAGCGTTATTTTCCTAGATCTAGTTATTGACATGAGTTATTGACATGAGTTATTGACATGAGTTAGTCGAACCAGTTGGCCAGTTCCTCCAATGAGATTTCATAAAACAGGCCACAGAGTAAACTACTACTTGCTATGGATTTTAAGAGCTGGGAAAGAAAAAGAAACTGTACATTCAACCGATTAGACGAAGATGCTTCTTTGCAAACAGACTTCAGGATCCAGAAAAAGGGCATGGGCTCAAGTTGTTATGTTTCCAGCAGAAATTACCTAGCTGTTGAATCAGGAACACTATAACCTGTGTGCTGTAACAATTGATCAGAGCTGTTATTTTTCAGACACGCGGCTATGGCACCGGCACAATATTCTATAGTACTGAAAAGAGTTACTCCATCCAGTGGATTAGATGGGGACAGTACTCTGCAACTAGATCACTCTGACTCTCAGACGCTAGAAAGGGCGTGACAGGTTATTGGACACAAACTTAACTAGATCACTCTGACTCTCAGACGCTAGAAAAGGCGTGACAAGTTATTGGACACAAACTTGTGGGGAATTTCTTTGAGCGACACAAAATAGCATGCCGCGTCTCATCAATTTTTGTAAGAAGTGTGGAGATTGGATTCAGAAGAACATAGCAAAGTACAACTGAAGGCTGAGATGGACTTGAGTACTGACCTGGAAGATCTTTGGGGATGCAGCTAGCTTCTGACAAGAAGCGATAGGATCGACCTACCAGGTTGCTTGGAATGAGAACAGGGGCAAGAAGATTCGTGGAGCATAAGCGAGCTGCCTTGAGTTGGCTTGACTCTGGATTTTTAATAAAAAAGACCCGGCATATGTTAAATATCACACTGTATTTAACAGCTTTGATAGTCAAAGTTGAAAGTGATGGTTGAATGGCAGGTATCACAATATGAAGAAGAGAAAAATAGCATATTCTTTTTTTTATTAATGGCGTATTTTCTTGTGGGAAAACCATACCATCTGTGGCATTGGTCTGTGTAAATTGTGGCGTGCATAGGAACAAGTTTCTTAGCTTTGATTTGAGCTAGAGCAGTGCAGATCAGCTGAAATACTGGTAACCAATCTAGAACAAGTAGAGGCGAAGTGAGGGCCAATAGCGCAGGAGCACGTACCTGAGCCGGCTCCCGGCGGCGGCCGACGCACGGCCGGCCATGCGCTCCGCCGGGGGCGCACTGGATTGCGGAGGCGCTGGGCGGGGCCCAAACTGCATCCGGTGTCGCCGTGGAAGCGCGCGGTTGCACGACCAGTGAGGTCCCATCGCCCCCGTCCGCAGTCGCAGCTCAGTCGTCGCAGCCGCCGGAATGTGGGGAGAAGAACCAGCACCTTTAAATTTTTGTTTGAGGGAGCACCTCTGCCCAACAGGCCAAGGGCGCGAGGAAATGGGCTTAGAGAAGATGGGCTGGGCTGGGCTGGGGCTGGGTGGGCTGGCTGAAAATGCAGGCCGCCCCGTCAGAAAGTGCAGGCCGCCCGGAAATGGGCTTAGGTACCCCTTTCTGTGATGAAACTGGCTATTCTTTTTTTTTTTTGAGAAGGAACCGCGTGTCATTTAATAAAACAACCAGGATACATGGCCACACACCACAGGCAAACCCAGCCAGAATGCTCCAGAAGCACAAGCTGTCTCGACACTTTGCAGAAAGGAGCCCATAAAAAGAAAAATTACAAACAAAACCTTGGAGACCCCTACACAGCATGTCAACGCTCGTCTCCACGAGCCGCCGCCGCCGAAGACGCCATCGGAGAAGGAGATGAAACACCGCAGAATCTTGACCCAACAAGCTTCCTCGCAGATAAACTGCTTTGTGGACCTCTCATGCGTGCCGCCCAGAACACTTCCTCTAGGGAACGTCGGCCAAGGAAGACCCCGAGCTTGACCAGGCCGCCGCACCGCTCGATCCAGTCAGACCATGTCGACATAGAAGAGCAGCACCCCCCACCGGTACCCTCGAACCAACATCGAAACCCACAGCATCTGGAGCATGCCGGCGATGCTCGCCGGCCACACTCATGTACAGTTCCTCCCGAACTCTGTGGTGGCATCGGAGCAAACGTGGCCTGGCATGTCCCTGGATCCTGCCTGGGAACCGCTTGATTGGTGTCCTCAAAGGAAAATATTATTGCCTGGCCTGGCCCTTCCCACAACATGATTAGCCTGGCCAGTTGAATAAAATAATATAATATTAAGTACTTAGCCCAGGTAGCGTACTCAACCTGGTCCAGGCGTCCATATGCTCACGCCTGGGGCAGTTGCCTGGCGCCTAATCGGGAGACAAAGGTAGTATGGCCCATTGTTTTAATATTTTTTAATACCTACAGACACAACAACATGCCAGGATAGAATCCAAACGCTACCGGCCCAGGCTAGCCTGGCCAGGCAATTCCGCTGAGATCAGGCAAACTAGTGAGGACACGATCCAAACTGACCCTATGTAGCTAGGTGTGGGCTGGCCGTTTGCTTGTCTCTGATGGTGATGGCAGCGGCGTTCAATAAGTGTGCTCCTGAACTGCTCATGTCAAGTCGGTTTCTGGTGTGGGTGGCGTCAGATCTGCGAGCTAGGTGTTCAAGCGGGGTCGCGGCAGCGGCGGCGACACTTACAGATCATTGTTATCATGGTTTATGTGATATGGGTGCTAGTATTAATGCGATACCTTATGATATTTATAAAGAAATTATGCATGATATTGCACCTGTTGAATTAGAAGACATTGATATTACTATTAAGCTTGCCAATAGGGACACCATTAAACCTATTGGGATTGTTAGAGATGTTAAAGTCTTGTGTGGGAAGATTAAATACCCTGCTGATTTTTTTGTTCTTGATTCCCTACAAGATGATTTTTGTCCCATTATTTTTGGTAGACCCTTCTTGAATACTGCTAGTGCTAAGATTGATTGTAAGAGGAAGGTTGTCACTGTTGACATAGACGGTACATCTCATGAGTTTAATTTTGCCAAGTTCAGTAGACAACATCGTGAAAAGGAACCATCTAGTAAGGATGAAATTATTGGTCTTGCTTCCATTGCTGTTCCTCCAACTGATCCGTTAGAACAATATTTGCTAGACCATGAAAACGATATGTTTATGAAGGAAAGGGAAGAAATAGATGAAGTGTTCCTTAAACAAGAACCTATGCTGAAACATAATCTTCCCGTTGAAATTCTTGGGGATCCCCCTCCACCCAAGGGTGATCCCGTGTTTGAACTCAAACCATTACCTGATAATCTTAAGTATGCTTATCTTGATGAAAAAGAAATATATCATGTTATTATTAGTGCTAACCTTTAAGAGAAAGAAGAAGAAAGATTATTGAAAACTCTGAAGAAGCACCGAGCTGCTATTGGATATACCCTGGATGATCTTAAGGGCATTAGTCCCACATTATGTCAACACAAAATTTCAGTGGAGAAAGATGCCAAACCAGTGAGAGATCCTCAAAGACGATTAAATCCCAAAATGAAGGAAGTGGTAAGAAAGGAGATACTTAAGCTACTTGAGCCAGGTATTATTTATCCCGTTGCTGATAGTGAATAGGTAAGCCCTGTCCATTGTGTCCCTAAAAAGGGAGGTATTACCGTTGTTCCTAATGATAAAGATGAATTGATCCCGCAAAGAATTATTACAGGCTATAGGATGGTAATTGATTTCCGTAAGTTAAATAAAGCTACTAAGAAAGATCATTACCCTTTACCTTTTATTGATCAAATGCTAGAAAGGCTATCCAAACACACACATTTTTGCTTTCTAGATGGTTATTCTGGCTTCTCTCAGATACCTGTATCAGCGGGGGATCAATCTAAAACTACTTTTACTTGCCATTTTGGTACTTTTGCTTATAGACGTATGTCTTTTGTTTTATGTAATGCACCTGCTACCTTTCAAAGATGCATGATGGCTATATTTTCTGATTTTTGTGAAAAGATTTGTGAGGTATTCATGGATGACTTCTCCGTCTATGGATCCTCTTTTGATGATTGTTTGAGCAACCTTGATCGAGTTTTGCAGAGATGCGAAGACACTAGTCTCGTCCTGAATTGGGAAAAGTGTCACTTTATGGTTAATGAAGGCATTGTCTTGGGGCACAAGATCTCCGAGAGAGGTATTGAAGTTGATAAAGCCAAAGTTGATGCTATTGAAAAGATGCCATGTCCCAAGGACATAAAAGGTATAAGAAGTTTCCTTGGTCATGCCGGTTTTTATAGGAGGTTCATTAAGGACTTTTCTAAAATCTCTAGGCCTCTGACTAATTTATTGCAAAAAGATATTCCTTTTGTCTTTGATGATGATTGTGTAGAAGCATTTGAAACACTTAAGAAAGCCTTGATCACTGCACCTATTGTTCAGCCACCTGATTGGAATTTACCTTTTCAAATTATGTGCGATGCTAGTGATTATGTTGTAGGGGCTGTTTTGGGGCAAAGAGTCGATAAGAAATTGAATGTTATCCATTATGCTAGAAAGACTCTTGATACTGCTCAGAGAAATTATTCTACCACTAAAAAAGAGTTCTTAGCAGTTGTGTTTGCATGGGATAAGTTTAGACCTTATATTGTTGATTCCAAAGTTATTATTCACACTGATCATGCTGCTATTAAATACCTTATGGAAAAGAAAGATGCTAAGCCTAGACTCATTAGATGGGTTCTCTTGCTCCAAGAATTTGACTTACATATTGTTGATAGAAAAGGAGCTGAGAACCCCGTTGCAGACAACTTGTCTAGGCTAGAAAATGTTCTTGATGACCCACTGCCTATTAATGATAGCTTTCCTGATGAACAATTAGCAATCGTCAATGCTTCTCGTACTGCTCCTTGGTATGCTGATTATGCTAATTACATTGTTGCGAAATATATACCGCCTAGTTTCACATACCAGCAAAAGAAAAAGTTCTTTTATGATTTAAGACATTACTTCTGGGATGATCCACACCTTTATAAAGAAGGAGTAGAAGGTATTATTAGACGTTGCGTGCCTGAGCATGAATAGGAACAAATCCTACGCAAGTGTCACTCTGAATCCTATGGAGGACACAACGCTGGAGATAGAACTGCACACAAGGTACTGTAATCTGGTTTTTATTGGCCTACTCTTTTCAAAGATGCTCGTAAGTTTGTCGTATCTTGTGATGAATGTCAAAGAATAGGTAACATCAGTAGACGTCAAGAAATGCCTATGAATTATTCTCTTGTTATTGAACCGTTTGATGTTTGGGGCTTTGATTATTTGGGACCTTTTCCTGCCTCCAATGGTTATACACATATTTTAGTTGCTGTTGATTACGTTACTAAGTGGGTAGAAGCTATTCCAACTAGTAGTGCGGACCATAACACTTCTATTAAAATGCTTAAAGAAGTTTTTCCGAGGTTTGGAGTCCCTAGATATCTTATGACTGATGGTGGTTCACACTTTATTCATGGTGCTTTCCGTAAGATGCTTTCTAAGTATGATGTCAATCATAGAATTGCATCTCCTTATCACCCGCAATCTAGTGGTCAAGTAGAGTTGAGCAACAGAGAGCTCAAATTAATTTTGCAAAAGACTGTGAATAGATCTAGAAAGATTTGGTCCAAAAAACTTGATGATGCATTATGGGCCTATAGAACTGCATACAAAAATCCTATGGGTATGTCTCCATATAAGATGGTTTATGGAAAAGCATGTCATTTACCTCTTGAACTTGAACATAAAGCATATTGGGCTATTAAAGAGCTTAATTATGACTTCAAACTTGCCGGTGAGAAAAGGTTATTTGATATTAGCTCACTTGATGAATGGAGAACCCAAGCATATGAGAATGCTAAGCTTTTCAAAGAAAAAGTCAAACACTGGCATGATAAGGGGATACAAAAGCGTGAGTTTAACGTAGGAGATTATGTGTTATTGTTCAACTCTTGTTTAAGATTTTTTGCAGGAAAACTTCTCCCAAAATGGGAAGGTCCCTACGTTATCGAGGAGGTCTATCGTTCTGGTGCTATAAAAATCAACAACTTCGAAGGCACAAATCCGAGGGTGGTAAACGGTCAAAGAATTAAACATTATATTTCAGGTAATCCTATCAATGTTGAACTAATATTATTGAAACCATAACCCCTGAGGAATACATAAGAGACACTTTCCAGAACGTTCCAGACTCTGAAAAGGCATAGGTGCGTGGTACGGTAAGTAAACCGACTCCAAAACAACTCTAATGGCAATTTTCATCAGTTTTTGATTATTTGAGGATTTTAGGAAGAAAGAAGTAGTCCGAAAGGGACACGAGGCTCCCACGAGAGAGGAGGGCGCGCCCCCCTGTCTCGTGGGCACCTCGTGTGCCTCCCGGACTCCGTTTTCTTGTATGTTACGTATTTTGGTCGGTAAAAATTCATTATATATACTCCTGAAGGTTTTGACCAACGTATCATGCAAATATCCTCTGTTTTCGTTTCGAGCTGTTTCTGTTTCAGATCTAGAGCATCATGTCGTCTTCAAGCGCTCCCAAGGACAAGTTTTTTGAGAGGGTTATCAACCCATATCTTGTGGAGGTGCTGCATCACCCTCCAACCATTGAGATGCGTGAGGGGGTGTTGCACATCCGCGATGTGGAAGGACCAAGGCGTACCGGGAGCGTGGAGACGAAGCTCGAAGCCATGGAACAAGAAGTTTTCAAGTCTCAAGGGATGGTGGAGCGTGGACTCAACGCCAACCAGATGATGATCACGGAGTTCACCAACAACCACAAGCTGGATGCCAAAGTCATTGGGGAGACCATCTTCAAGCTTCAAGAGAAAATCGAGCAGCTCCAAGCCCATATTTATGACCTGCAAAACTAGAACTGTGAGTATGAATATAGATTCAAGCGAATGAGTTTGGCTGCAGATTTAAGGATCCCGGAGTCTCGATCATCCTTTTATGATGGAGAGCCTATGCCTTGGAAGACGGATGACAAGCCTACTTCATCAACAACTCCTACTTCACCACCTCCGAAGAAATAATCACATGGGTATCGACACTCCCCTTGGCAACTGCCAAGCTTGGGGGAGGTGCCCCGGTATCGTATTACCATCACACTCCTATCTTTACCGCTTTATTTAGTTTGATCCTTTTAGTAGTATCTTGATCTATTAGTTTGAAGTTTTGATATCAAGTAGTTTTGAGTTTTTCGTTGTGATCTCTTTATGTAATCGAGTCCGTGTGCTATCTATAATAAAGATTAGTGTTGAGTCAAGGGCTTTGCTATGTTGCTATGATCTTGAGAAAGTAGAAAGAACAAAAGAGTTCATATTGATCATATGGATAGTGATAACTTTACACATAGAAAGTATGAGGCATAAAAATTGTTGAGAGTTGATGAACATAGCCTTGGTCATCGTTGCAATTAATAGGAAGTAATAAGGAAAGAGGGGTTCACATATAAATATATTATCTTGGAAATCTTTTATGATTGTGAAGCACTCATTAAGTATGACATGCTAAAAGAGTTGACGTTGGACAAGGAACACAACGTAATGATTTATGTTTTCTGACATCTCAGTTAAAGTATATTGTCATTGACCTTTCAAACATGTTGAGCTTGCCTTTCCCCCTCATGCTAGCCAAATTTCTTGCACCAAGTAGAGATATTGTGCTTCCAAATTTCCTTAAACCCAGTTTTGCCATGAGAGTCCACCATACCTGCCTATGGATTGAGTAAGATCCTTCAAGTAAGTTGTCATTGATGCAAGCAACAAAAATTGCTCTCTAAATATGTGTGACTTATTAGTGCAGAGAAAATAAGCTTTGAACGAACTTGTTGTGGAAGTAATGAAAGCGACGGACTGCAAAATAAAGGTCCACATACAAGGGGCAATATAAAGTGACGTTCTTTTGCATTAAAATTTCATGCATCAACCCTAAACGCACATGACAACCTCTGCTTCCCTCTGCGAAGGGCCTATCTTTTACTTTATGTTTTACTTTATGCTTGAGTCAAGGTGATCCTCACCTTTCCCTTTTTCATTTTTTCCTTTGGCAAGCTCCTCGTGTTTGAAAGATCATGATACATATATCCAATTGGATGTAAGTTGGCATAGGCTATTATTGTTGACATCACCTAAAGGTGAATCTGTTGGGAGGCAACACAATAAGCCCCTATCTTTCTCAGTGTCCGGCTGAAACTCTATAACCACAAGTATTGCGTGAGTGTTAACAATTATAGGGGACTACGAGATGGTTGAGTATGTGAGCTTGCTGAAAAGCTCTATTATTGACTCTTTCTGATTTAACGATAAATTGCAATTGCTTCAAAGACTGAGATTATAGTTTGTTAGTTCCCAATGAAGTTTTTGAACCATACTTGACATTGTGAATTGCTTATCACTTGAACATAGGAAATCATATGACAAAATCCATATATATTGTTGTTATTAGAATGATCATGATGCCCTCATGTCCGTATTTTATTTTTATCGACACCTCTATCTCTAAACATGGGGACATATTTTTCGATTTCGGCTTCCGCTTGAGGACAAGCGAGGTCTAAGCTTGGGGGAGTTAATACGTCCATTTTGCATCATGCTTTTATATCAATATTTACTGCATTATGGGCTGTTATTACACATTATATCTCAATACTTATGGCTATTCTCTCTTATTTTACAAGGTTTACCCTGAAGAGGGGGGATGCCGGCAGCTGGAATTCTGGCTGGATAAGGAGCAAACGTTGGAAACCTATTCTGCACAACTCCAAAAGACCTGAGACTCCACGAAACAACTTTTCAGATTTAATAAGATTTTTTGGGCAAAAGAAATAGGCCAGGGGGCCCACACCCTGTCCAGGAGACAGGGGGGCGCCCCCCCTAGAGCGCGGCCCCCTATCTCCTGGGCCCCCTGGTGGGCTTCCAGCGTCCATCTTCTGCTATATGAAGGGTTTTCCCCTGGAAAAAATCGTGGGCAAGTTTACGGGACGAAACTCCGCCGCCACGAGGCGGAACCTTGGCAGAATGAATCTAGGGCTCTGGCGGAGCTGTTCTGCCGGGGACACTTCCCTCCGGAAGGGGGAAATCATCACCAACGTCATCACCAACGAACCTCTCATCGGGAGGGGGTCAATCTCCATCAACATCTTCACCAGCACCATCTCATCTCAAAACCCTAGTTCATTTCTTGTATCCAATCTTGTATCAAAACCACAAATTGGTACCTGTGGGTTGCTAGTAGTGTTGATTACTCCTTGTAGTTGATGCTATTTGGTTTACTTGGTGGAAGATCATATGTTCAGATCCTTCATGCATATTATTACCCCTCTGATTATGAACATGAATATGCTTTGTGAGTAGTTACGTTTGTTCCTAAGGACATGGGTGAAGTCTTGCTATTAGTAGTCATGTGAATTTGGTATTCGTTCGATATTTTGATGAGATGTATGTTGTCTCTCCTCTAGTGGTGTTATGTGAACGTCGACTACATGACACTTCACAATTATTTGGGCCTAAAGGAAGGCATAAGGAAGTAATAAGTAGATGATGGGCTGCTAGAGTGACAGAAGCTTAAACCCTAGTTTATGTGTTGCTTCGTTAGGAGTTGATATGGACCCATATGTTTAATGTTGTGGTTAGGTTTCCCTTAATACTCCTTTTTGTAGTTGCGGATTCTTGCAATAGGGGTTAATCATAAGTGGGATGCTTGTCCATGTTAGGGCAGTACCCAAGTGACGGTCCACCCACATATCAAATTATCAAAGTACCGAACGTGAATCTTATGAATGTGATGAAAACTAGCTTGACGATAATTCCCAATGTGTCCTCGGGAGCTTCTTCATTATTAGAATTTGTCCAGGCTTATCCTATGCTACATAAAGGATTGGGCCACCTTGCTGCACTTTATTTACTTTATTTACTTTTTGCTCGTTACTATTTATCTTATCACAAAACTATCTATCACCTACTATTTCAGTGCTTGCAGAGAAAACCTTACTGAAAACCGCTTATCATTTCCTTCGACTCCTCGTTGGGTTCGACACTCTTACTTATCGAAAGGACTAGGATAGATCCCCTACACTTTTGGGTCATCACTGTGGCAGCATCACCTTTTGAAAGCAGCTTCCTCTTCTACCTGGCGCAAAGGTTGTATATTTCACGCCTGGTAAAACTAACACCGCCATACCATACATGTTTGCTGATGAGGGAATCCATCATGTCATGAATTCTAATCCCTGCAGCTCCCATGGACATTATCTCATGCTTCTGGAACTCTTTGATTTTTCTGTGGGACCAAAGAAAAGGTACCTCGTCCGGTCCTGCCAACATATGGCTATGCTTGTCCTCAAAACTTGCAACATACCAAACCCCACGCTTTTGGTCAAGCTTGATGGTTGATGACCCACAAGTATAGGGGATCTATCATAGTCCTATCGATAAGTAAGAGTGTCAAACCCAACGAGGAGCAGAAGGAAATGATAAGCGGTTTTCAGCAAGGTATTCTCTGCAAGTACTGAAATAAGTAGTAACAAATACTTTTGTGATAGGATAAATTGTAACGAGTAACAAGTAACAAAAGTAAATAAAGTGCAGCAAGGTGGCCCAATCCTTTTTGTAGCAAAGGACAAGCCTGGACAAACTCTTATAATAGGAAAAGCGCTCTCGAGGACACATGGGAATATCGTCAAGCTACTTTTCATCACGCTCATATGATTCGCGTTCGGCACTTTGATAATTTGATATGTGGGTGGACCGGTGCTTGGGTACTGCCCTTACTTGGACAAGCATCCCACTTATGATTAACCTCTATTGCAAGCATCCGCAACTATAACAAAAGTATTAAGGTAAACCTAACCATAGCATGAAACATATGGATCCAAATCAGCCCCTTACGAAGCAACGCATAAACTAGGGTGTAAGCTTCTGTCACTCTAGCAACCCATCATCTACTTATTACTTCCTAATGCCTTCTTCTAGGCCCAAATAATGGTGAAGTGTTATGTAGTCGACGTTCACATAACACCACTAGAGGTTAGACAACATACATCTTATCAAAATATTGAACGAATACCAAATTCACATGACTACTAATAGCAAGACTTCTCCCTTGTCCTCAGGAACAAACGTAACTACTCACAAAGCATATTCATGTTCATAATCAGAGGGGTAATAATGTGCATAAAGGATCTGAACATATGATCTTCCACCAAATAAACCAACTAGCATCAACTACAAGGAGTAATCAACACTACTAGCAACCTACTAGCACCAATCCCGGACTTGGAGACAAGAATTGGATACAAGAGATGAACTAGGGTTTGGAGATGAGATGGTGCTGGTGAAGATGTTGATGGAGATTTCCCTCTCCCGATGAGAGGAGCGTTGGTGATGACGATGTTGATGATTTCCCCCTCCCGGAGGGAAGTGTCCCCGGCAGAACAGCTGTGCCGGAGCCCTAGATTGGTTCCGCCAAGGTTCCGCCTCGTGGCGGCGGAGTCTCGTCCCGAAAACGTTCTCCTCTATTTTTCTTCTCATCGAAAGACTTCATATGGGAGAAGATGGGCGTCAGAGAGCCACCAGGGGGCCCACGAGGTAGGGGGCGCGCCCAAGGGGGGCGCCCCCACCCTTGTGAGCAGGGTGTGGGCACCCTGGCCTTCATCTTTGGCGACGATTTTTCTTTATTTATTTTAAGGTGTTCCGTGGAGTTTCAGGACTTTTGGAGTTGCGCAGAATAGGCCTTTAATATTTGCTCCTTTTCCAGCCCAGAATTCCAGCTGCCGGCATTCTCCCTCTTCATGTAAACCTTGTAAAATAAGAGAGAATAGCCATAAGTATTGTGAAATAACGTAATAACATCCCATAATGCAATAAATATCGATATAAAAGCATGATGCATAATGGACGTATCAACTCCCCCAAGCTTAGACCTCGCTTGTCCTCAAGCGAAAAACCGATAACAAGAAATATGTCCTCGTGTTTAGAGGTAGAGGCGTCGATAAAAATAAAATACGGACATGAAGGCATCATGATTATTTCATAATAGCAACATATATAGATTTTGTCATATGATTACTTATGTTCAAGTGATGATCTTTTCACAAAGCCAAAATATGAATCAGAAACCTTATTGGGCACCAACAATTATAATCTCAGTCAATGAAGCAATTACAATTTATCATAACATCGGAAAGAGTCTATGTCAGAGCTTAAAAGCAAGTCCACATACTCAATTATCACTTAGCCCTTCACAATTGCTAACACTCACGCAATACTTGTGGTTACGGAGTTTTAATCAGACACAGAGAAAGATAGGGGCTTGTAATTGCCCCACAACCTTTTACCTCAAGGGTAATGTCAACAATAATAATTCATGCTCCCCCACATCCAATTATATATATATATCATGTTCTTTCCAACATGCCGAGCTTGCCAAAGGATAAAATGAAAAAGGAAGGGTGAAGATCACCGTGACTCTTGCATAAGGTAGAGGATAATAATAAAAGATAGGCCCTTCGCAGAGGGAAGCAGAGGTTGTCATGCGCATTTAGGGTTGATGCACAAAATCTTAATGCAAAAGAACGTCACTTTATATTGCCCCTTGCATGTGAACCTTTATTATGCAGTCCGTCGCTTTTATTGCGTCCACAACAAGTTCGTACAAAGCTTATTTCTCTGCACTAATAAGTCATGCATATTTAGAGAGCAATTTTTATTGCTTGCACCAATGACAACTTACTTGAAGGATCTTACTCAATCCATAGGTAGATATGGTGGACTCTCATGGCAAAACTGGTTTTAAGGGTATTTGGAAGCACAAGTAGTATTTCTACTTAGTGCTGAGAATTGGCTAGCATGAGGGGGAAAGGCAAACTCAACACGGTAGAGGAACCATGACAACATACTTTATCTCAGATGTAAGAAAACATAACTCATTATGTTGTCTTCCTTGTCCAACCTCAACTCTTTAGCATGTCATATTTTAATGAGTGCTCCCAATCATAAAAGATGTCAATGATAATATATCTATATGTGAAACCTCTCTTTCCTTATTACTTCCTATTAATTGCAACGATGACCAAAGCTATATTTGCTAACTCCCAACAACTTTTAATCATCATACTTTTTCTATATGAAGTCATTATTTTCACTAAGATCAATATGGACTCTTTGATTGTTTTTATTCTTTTTCTTCTAATCACCCAAGATCATGGCAAAATACTCAAGCCCTTGACTCAACACTAATCTTTATTATATAGCTCACGGACTCAATTACAAAGAAAGATCATAAAGCAAAACTCAAAACTAGATCATGCCATGACTTTATTCTACTAAATCAAGATACTACTAATAGGATCGAACTAAGAAAAAAATGGTAAAGATAGGAGTTGTGATGGTGATACAATACCAGGGCACCTCCCCCAAGCTTGGCAGTTGCCAAGGGGAGTACCCATACCCATGTGATTATGTCCTCGGAGGTGATGGAGGTGTTGCATTTTTCTTCTCCAGCTTGCGTCTGAGGCTAAAATTTTCCTCCCTTAGATCCTCATTCTCGAGCTCAAGTTTCATTATCTTTTTGCATAGTGCTGCCTTGCTGTCCTGTGAAAAATGAGGTGGGATAGATTGGACCTTAGGGAGGCTTTGTTGGAAATATGCCCTAGAGGCAATAATAAAAGGATTATTATTATATTTCCTTGTTCATGATAATTGTCTTTTATTCATGCTATAAATGTATTATCCGGAAATCGTAATACAGTGTGAATACATAGACCACAATATGTCCCTAGTGAGCATCTAGTTGACTAGCTCGTTGATCAACAGATAGTCATGGTTTCCTGACTATGGACATTGGATGTCATTGATAACGGGATCACATCATTAGGAGAATGATGTGATGGACAAGACCCAATCCTAAGCATAGCACAAGATTGTGTAGTTCGTTTTGCTAGAGCTTTTCCAATGTCAAGTATCTTTTCCTTAGACCATGAGATCGTGTAACTCCCGAATACTGTAGGAGTGCTTTGGGTGTACCAAACGTCATAACGTAACTGGGTGACTATAAAGGTGCACTACAGGTATCTCCGAAAGTGTCTGTTGGGTTGACACGGATCGAGACTGGGATTTGTCACTCCGTATGACGGAGAGGTATCTCTGGGCCCACTCGGTAATGCATCATCATAATGAGCTCAAAGTGACCAAGTGTCTGGTCACGGGATCATGCATTACGGTACGAGTAAAGTAACTTGCTGGTAACGAGACTGAACGAGGTATTGGGATACCGACGATCGAGTCTCGGGCAAGTAATGTACCGATTGACGAAGGGAATTGTATACAGGATTGATTGAATCCTCGACATCGTGGTTCATCCGATGAGATCATCGAGGAGCATGTGGGAGCCAACATGGGTATCTAGATCCCGCTGTTGGTTATTGACCGTAGAGCTGTCTCGGTCATGTCTATGTGTCTCCCGAACCCGTAGGGTCTACACACTTAAGGTTCGGTGATGCTAGGGTTGTAGAGATATGAGTATGCAGCAAACCGAAAGTTGTTCGGAGTCCCGGATGAGATCCCGGACGCGACGAGGAGTTCCAGAATGGTCCGGAAGTAAAGAATTATATATAGGAAGTGCAGTTTCGGCCATCGGGAGAGTTTCCGGGGTCACCGGTATTGTACCGGGACCACCAGAAGGGTCCCGGGGGTCCACCGGGTGGGGCCACCTATCCCGGAGGGCCCCGTGGGCTGAAGTGGGGAGGGGACCAGCCCCTGGTGGGCTGGTGCAGCCCCCTTGGGCCCCCCTGCGCCTAGGGTTGGAAACCCTAGGGTGGGGGGGCGCCTCCACTTGCCTTGGGGGGCACTCCACCCCCTGGCCGCCGCCCCCCCTGGGAGATCGCATCTCCAGGGCCGCCCCCCGGGGGCCTATATAAAGGAGGGGGGGGAGGGAGGGCAGCCGCACCCTGAAGTCTTGGCGCCTCCCTCTCCCCTGTTATACCTCTCCCTCTCGCAGAAGCTCGGCGAAGCTCTACCGGAACTCTACTGCATCCACCACCATGCCGTCGTGTTGCTGGATCTTCATCAACCTCTCCCTCGTCCTTGCTGGATCAAGGTGCGGGAGACATCATCCGCTCCATACGTGTGTTGAGCACGGAGATGCTGTCCATTCGGCACTTGGTCATCGGCGATTTGGATCACGACGAGTACGACTCCCTCAACCCCGTTCTCTTGAACGCTTCCGCTTGCGATCTACAAAGGTATGTAGATGCACTCCTATCACTCGTTGCTAGATGAACTCATAGATGGATCTTGGTGAAACCGTAGGAAATTTTTTATTTTCTGCAACGTTCCCCAACAGTGGCATCATGAGCTAGGTCTATGCGTAGTTCTCTATTGCACGAGTAGAACACAAATTTGTTGTGGGCATAGATTTTGTTAACTTTCTCGCCGCTACTAGTCTTATTTTGCTTCAGCGGTATTGTGGGATGAAGCGGCCCGGACCGACCTTACACGTACGCTTACGTGAGACAGGTTCCACTGACTGACATGCACTAGTTGCATAAGGTGGCTAGCGGGTGTCTGTCTCTCCCACTTTAGTTGGAGCGGATTCAATGAAAACGGTCCTTATGAAGGGTAAATAGAAGTTGACAAATCACGTTGTGGCTTTTTCGTAGGTAAGAAAACGTTCTTGCTAGAACCCTATTGCAGCCACGTAAAAGATGCAACAACAATTAGAGGACGTCTAACTTGTTTTTGCAGCAATTGTTTTGTGATGTGATATGGCCAAAAGTTGTGATGAATGATGAATGATATATATTGTGATGTATGAGATCATGTTCTTGTAATAGGAATCATGACTTGCATGTCGATGAGTATGACAACCGGCAGGAGCCATAGGAGTTGTCTTAATTATTGTATGACCTGCGTGTCAATGATTTAACGCCATGTAATTACTTTACTTTATTGCTAAACCGTTAGCCATAGTAGTAGAAGTAATAGTTGGTGAGAAACTTCATGGAGACACGATGATGGAGATCATGGTGTCATGCCGGTGACGAAGATGATCATGGAGCCCCGAAGATGGAGATCAAAGGAGCTATATGATATTGGCCATATCATGTCACTACTATATAATTGCATGTGATGTTTATTATGTTTATGCATCTTGTTTACTTAGAACGACGGTAGTAAATAAGATGATCCCTCATAATAATTTCAAGAAAGTGTTCCCCCTAACTGCGTGCCGTTGCTAAAGTTCGTCGTTTCGAAGCACCACGTGATGATCAGGTGTGATAGATTCCTATGTTCACATACAACGGGTGTAAGACAGTTTGACACATGCAAAACACTTAGGGTTAACTTGACGAGCCTAGCATGTACAGACATGGCCTCGGAACACAGAGACCGAAAGGTCGAACATGAGTCGTATGGAAGATACGATCAACATGGAGATGTTCACTGATGATGACTAGTCCGTCTCACGTGATGATCGGACATGGCCTAGTCGACTCGGATCGTGTAACACTTAGATGACTAGAGGGATGTCTAATCTGAGTGGGAGTTCATTAAATAATTTGATTAGATGAACTTAATTATCATGAACTTAGTCTAAAACCTTTGCAAATATGTCTTGTAGATCAAGTGGCCAACGCTCATGTCAACATGAACTTCAACGCGTTCCTAGAGAAAACCAAGCTGAAAGATGATGGCAGCAACCATACGGACTGGGTCCGGAACCTGAGGATCATCCTCATAGCTGCCAAGAAAGCATATGTCCTAGAAGGACCGCTAGGTGAAGCACCCATCCCAGAGAACCAAGACATTATGAACGCTTGGCAGTCACGTGCTGATGATTACTCCCTCGTTCAGTGCGGCATGCTTTACAGCTTAGAACCGGGGCTCCAAAAGCGTTTTGAGCAACATGGAGCATATGAGATGTTTGAGGAGCTGAAAATGGTTTTTCAAGCTCATGCCCGGGTCGAGAGATATGAAGTCTCCGACAAGTTCTATAGTTGTAAGACGGAGGAAAATAGTTCTGTCAGTGAGCACATACTCAAAATGTCTGGGTTGCACAACCGCCTGTCCCAGCTGGACATTAACCTTCCGGACGAGGCGGTCATTGACAGAATCCTTCAGTCGCTCCCACCGAGCTACAAGAGCTTTGTGATGAACTACAATATGCAGGGGATGGTGAAAACTATTCCTGAAGTATTTTCAATGCTGAAGTCAGCAGAGGTAGAAATCAAGAAGGAACATCAAGTGTTGATGGTCAATAGAACCACTAAATTCAAGAAGGGCAAGGGCAAGAAGAACTTCAAGAAGTACGGAAAGGATGTTGCTGCACCCGGTAAGGCAGTTGCCGGGAAGAAGTCAAAGAATGGACCCAAGCCTGAGACTGAGTGCTTTTATTGCAAAGGGAAGGGTCACTGGAAGCGGAACTGCCCCAAATACTTAGCGGACAAGAAGGCCGGCAACACTAAAGGTATATGTGATATACATGTAATTGATGTGTACCTTACCAGTACTCGTAATAACTCCTGGGTATTTGATACCGGTGCCGTTGCTCCTATTTGTAACTAACAGTAGGAGCTGCGGAATAAGCGGAGACTGGGGAAGGACGAGGTGACGATGCGTGTCGGGAATGGTTCCAAGGTTAATGTGATCGCCATCGGCACGTTACCTCTACATTTACCTACGGGATTAGTTTTAAACCTCAATAATTGTTATTTAGTGCCAAGTTTGAGCATGAACATTGTATCTGGATCTCGTTTGATACGAGATGGCTACTCATTTAAATCCGAGAATAATGGTTGTTCTATTTATATGAGAGATATGTTTTATGGTCATGCCCCGACGGTCAATGGTTTATTCTTAATGAATCTCGAACGTAATGTTACACATATTCATAGTGTGAACACCGAAAGATGTAAAGTTGATAACGATAGTCCCACATACTTGTGGCACTGCCGCCTTGGTCACATTGGTGTCAAGCGCATGAAGAAGCTCCATGCCGATGGACTTTTAGAGTCTCTCAGTTATGAATCATTTGACACATGCGAACCATGCCTCATGGGCAAAATGACCAAGACTCCGTTCTCCGGAACAATGGAGCGAGCAACCAACTTATTGGAAATCATACATACCGATGTGTGCGGTCCAATGAGCGTTGAGGCTCGCGGAGGATATCGTTATGTTCTCACTCTCACTGATGACTTGAGTAGATATGGGTATGTCTACTTGATGAAACACAAGTCTGAGACCTTTGAAAAGTTCAAGGAACTTCAGAATGAGGTAGAGAATCAACGTGACTGAAAGATAAAGTTCTTACGATCAGATCATGGAGGAGAATATTTAAGTCACGAATTTGGTACGCACTTAAGGAGATGTGGAATCGTTTCACAACTCACGCCGCCTGGAACACCTCAGCGTAACGGTGTGTCCGAACGTCGTAATCACACTCTATTGGATATGGTGCGGTCTATGATGTCTCTTACCGATTTACCACTATCATTTTGGGGATACGCTCTAGAGACAGCTACATTCACTTTAAATAGGGCTCCGTCTAAATCCGTTGAGACGACACCGTATGAATTATGGTTTGGGAAGAAACCTAAGCTGTCGTTTCCAAAAGTTTGGGGATGCGATGCTTATGTCAAGAAACTTCAACCTGAAAAGCTCGAACCCAAGTCGGAAAAATGCGTCTTCATAGGATACCCTAAGGAAACCATTGGGTATACCTTCTACTTAAGATCCGAGGGCAAGATCTTTGTTTCCAAGAACGGATCCTTTCTGGAAAAAGAGTTTCTCTCAAAAGGAGTAAGTGGGAGAAAAGTAGAACTCGATGAAGTACTACCTCTTGAACCGGAAAGTAGTGCAGCTCAGGAAAATGTTCCTGTGGTGCCTACACCGACTGGAGAGGAAATTAATGATGATGATCAAGGTACTTCGGATCAAGTTTCTACTGAACTTCGTAGGTCCACAAGGACACGTTCCACACCAGAGTGGTATGGCAACCCTGTCCTGGCACTACAACATGACCCCCTTATAGCAACGCTTTTTTCTGTATCTAAGAGTCCATATATGCGTTGCTAGTGTTTTACCAACGGTTTTCGATGCGTAGCCTTATCCAGTGTTGCTAGAGCATAATGCAACGCTTATATAGCCGTTGGTAAAAGGGACCGTTGCAAGAGTAAAACACATAAAACCAACTTTTACTACACTTTTATACGTTGGTGCTGAATGTACAAGAACCTCAAATCTCATTGCTTGGCAACAAAGAATTTGCAACACTTCATGTGTTCGTACATACATAATGTGAATATTATTATTATATATATTGCCAGCAACTAAACTAATGCTCCACATGTAAGAAAAGAAAAGGAATATACTAATGAGAGGAAGAAATCATATATTGGATAAAACTGTTGGATTACAATAGTGGATATTACATGAGGAACATCATCCAAATATGCTGCATAGTCTAAGTATTTTTTCACATCAAAACTTTAATTGAAAGAATCCATCAACATCCCTACAAGTAAACTAAAACGTAACTGAGAACATCATCCAACAACATCCCTACAACTTAACTAAAACCAAAAGCATCCATCATCCTCATCATGAATTTGAACATCATCATCATTGCAGTGTACTTGCCACGCATCCATATAATCATCCATATATCTTTTGAATCTACAAAGAAAATAACAAATTGAATTGTTAACACACAATGCATTGACATGATTCAAGTAGTGATAGAGGCAAGATATTAGACACGTACAAAGGTTGAAGGCATACAAACACTAAAAATAGTAAGTCGTGTTGTCTCTATGTAGCAGCAAAGTCTCTAGAGACTGCCCACTTAGATGCCGTGTTGTTTAGCCTATTAGCTTGAACAAAGTAGTTCAAAAAGGAGGTTTGATAGGGGGAGCTACACTTCTGTAAATGAGAAAAGTATGGCACCTCCGCCCAGATCTTGGAAGTTACACGACATTTATCATAATTTGCAACATAAATATGTATCTAGAAAACTTATATTATTTAAACCTTCGAGTCGCTATTTTCTAAAGGTGTGGATTACATTAGCAGTATTTTCTTGAACCGCCAATTGCAACTGTCACAATATTTTATCCAGGTTTCAATATTGAGATTTTATGTTAAAGTTTTATCATCTGAATAAAATTCAAAATGGAAGATTGTCTGATGTATATATCCAGGGTGTTCGCAAAACTTAATAATAGGGAAAGTTGTCTATTTGAACAACACATGGCAGACTTAGCAAATAATGTATACTGAATACAAAATAAAAACACATACATGATCAGAGCTGACTTGACGATATATGATGGTGTAGATTTTCTACAGTAATATATTTACGAAGAAGATATTTGCGAGAAAATCTATTGTAAATCTTGAAGCATGGATATCTTAATGGTCATAACATCATAATTAATAAATTGTTGAGCTAATCAAATGAATGAATATTTGGATCACCTATGGTCAAATATATATATTGCACAAATACGAAATCAAACTCAAACTAAATTCTAGAACATATGTTAGCAGGAAACCATAAAGTACCTACCGTCTCGTTGAAAGGTATCAAATTCCGTTAGTAATTATGCTGATTTGTCCACCTTCACAGTATACATTACATGTAGCAATACAGAGAGGATTAGTAACAGCAGTAGTATTAGTTTACTCAAGGAAGGGGCTCTCCATTATATCGTCACAACAACGAATGAGAAATAGAGGGAGGGAGCCTAGCAGGCTGATACTCGGATTCCTTTTATCCTTTGATGGAATGCCTTTTTCAATTAACGTTGCATCTATGATTTTAGGCTGATGCTGATGTGTGCAAATTTCAGGTTTGGCTCATACATTACCAACCAACATTAGAAAGGAAGGAGTCAATGCATTACATTAAATTACAGGGGGGAAAGAAGGCAAACTACCTTAGAATGTAGTGATGCAAACCATGTTCCAGCAGTACACAAAAAAATGCCGACATATATGCATCTCCTCAAGCGATGGTACACCATGGCGCTTCTCTGTTTTGGAGCACATTAGGAACCGATCAACAGATCTACACGCAATCTGATGCATACAATTACTTGAGTATGTCAGAAAACAAATTAGTTACAAAGCTCAGGAAATGATTTGCAATCAAATCAGGGATATCCATCAAACAAAATAACATAGACTTGATCGGTATATTACTTGGTAGCATTAGTTAGATCCATCTGCACCATACTACCACCATGCTTGTGAACATCACATATGTTTTATGCCTCCAGGTCCGCATCCAAGCCTCATAGTGCTGCATCAACCAGCACTTCTCAAAAATTAGTTCATATATACAATTAGTTACAGGAAGTGGAGACGGGACAACATGCGTCGAGGCATCATGAGATAGAGGCAGCCAAAGCGTCAGGCAATCAAAATCCACCAAAACAGACCTGTAGGCTGCACTTTGTCACTAGAGCCTACGTCTCAAATTGCAGGAGCAAAACATAAAAATTCTCAAAAACGAAACCAACTGCCTTCTTGCTCATTGGATACCTGCAATAAGTATGCCCTACTTCATCGAATCTATGGTGGTAGCACTAGGGGTTAACTTGCAGTTTAATCGAAGCATCAATTAACACTTTAGCAGCACAGGAAAATAATATTGATCACAAGTAGCAGGCACTTGGGCCCAAACAGTGGCAAATCCTAACACCACCAGAACAACAATGGCTCCTGATGTGCCATGAACCAGAGCATAGAGGAGAAGTATAACGACTCACCTCACCTGCTCCATCTCTGCTTCATCCCGAGCAGCAGCATGGTTGTCCACTGGCCGTTCCTCCCTGCACGTCTACAGGAGAAGATAACAGGTTATATAAACGGGGAGAGAGAGAGATGACGAAGACAGGGGAGGGTGCACTCACCGGACGAGAGGAGGACAACATGGCCCCCGGCGCCGTCGCCCATGCCCGAAACCCTAGCCATGGGGGGGGGGGGTCGCGGCTGGGCTTGCTTGGCCTCGAGTGCCAGATCTAGCCGGATGGGAGGGTGCCGCGGTGAGAGGGGAGCTCAGGCTGTGCTTCACGGTGGCGGAATTCGCCAGGCGTCGCCTGAATCAGCCGCCGCAGTTGGCGCAGCGAGGAGCAATGTGAAGAGGGAGAGAGAGATGGGGCGCGAGAGGAATCGGTGGGTAGGGGATGTTGCGGATCCTGCAGCCTCCGGAGCTGTGAGGTGGGAGAAGAGGAGGGGGAGGGCCGGCGGCGAGGTGGGTCGGAGAAGGAAGGGGAGGCGATGGGTGGCGGCGAGGTGGGAGAGATAAGGGGAATCGGGAGCTCCGTTTCTCGCGCGGGACACGCGTCCCTCTCCCCTTTGCTCTGTTTTTTTAATGCACAAGGAGGCCGTGAGCTACAACTCTGCAACGTATATGCTGCACCGGTTATATTCGTATCTACTATGAATTTTGCAACGTATAGTCAAAATGTTGTAGAATTTGTGTTGCTTTATAAGGGGTATCCTTGAGGTGTGGAAATCATGTTGTTAGACAATGGTAAACCTTCAAAATATGAAGAAGCAATGGCGGGCCCAATGATCCATGTATCAATAAATGGCTTGAAGCCATGCAATCCAAGATAGAATCCATGTATGAAAACAAAGTATGGACTTTGACAGACTTGCCCGATGATCGGCGAGCGATAGAAAACAAATGGATCTTTAAGAAGAAGACGGACGCGGATGGTAATATTACCATCTATAAAGCTCGACTTGTCGCTAAGGGTTATCGGCAAGTTCAAGGGGATGACTACGATGAGACTTTCTCTCCCGTAGCGAAGCTGAAGTCCGTCCGAATCATGTTAGCAATTGCCGCATACTATGATTGTGAGATATGGCAGATGGACGTCAAAACGGCATTCCTTAACGGCTATCTTAAGGAAGAACTGTATATGATGCAGCCGGAAGGTTTTGTCGATCCTAAGAATGCTAACAAGGTGTGCAAGCTCCAGCGATCCATTTATAGGCTGGTGCAAGCATCTCGGAGTTGGAACATTCGCTTTGATGAGATGATCAAAGCGTTTGGGTTTATGCAGACTTATGGAGAAGCCTGCGTTTACAAGAAAGTGAGTGGGAGCTCTGTAGCATTTCTCATATTATACGTAGATGACATACTTTTGATGGGAAATGATATAGAACTTTTGGACAACAATAAGGCCTACTTGAATAAGTGTTTTTCAATGAAGGACCTTGGAGAAGCTGCTTACATATTAGGCATGAAGATCTATAGGGATAGATCAAGACGCCTCATAGGTCTTTCACAAAGCACATACCTTGATAAGATATTGAAGAAGTTCAAAATGGATCAGTCAAGAAAGGGTTCTTGCCTGTATTGCAAGGTGTGAGATTGAGCTCGGCTCAATGCCCGACCACGACAAAAGATAAAGAAGAGATGAGTGTCATCCCCTATGCTTCAGCCATAGGATCTATTATGTATGCCATGCTGTGTACCAGACCTGATGTAAACCTTGCCGTAAGTTTGGTAGGAAGGTACCAAAGTAATCCCGACAAGGAACACTGGACAGCGGTCAAGAATATCCTGAAGTACCTGAAAAGGACAAAGGACATGTTTCTCGTCTATGAAGGTGACGAAGAGCTCGTCGTAAAGGGTTACGTCGACGCTAGCTTCGACACAGATCTGGATGACTCTAAGTCACAAACCGGATACGTGTATATGTTGAATGGTGGAGCAGTAAGCTGGTGCAGCTGCAAGCAGAGTGTCGTGGCGGGATCTACATGTGAAGCGGAGCACATGGCAGCCTCGGAGGCAGCGCATGAAGCAATTTGGGTGAAGGAGTTCATCACCGACCTAGGAGTCATACCCAATGCGTTGGGGCCGATCAAACTCTTCTGTGACAACACTGGAGATATTGCACTTGCCAAGGAGCCCAGGTTTCACAAGAAGACCAGGCACATCAAGCGTCGTTTCAACTCCATCCGTGAAATGTTCAAGATGGAGACATAGATATTTGCAAAGTACATACGGATCTAAATGTCGCAGATCCATTGACTAAACCTCTTTCACGAGCAAAACATGATCAACACCAGAACTCTATGGGTGTTCGATTCATCACAATGTAACTAGATTATTGACTCTAGTGCAAGTGGGAGACTGTTGGAAATATGCCCTAGAGGCAATAATAAAAGGATTATTATTATATTTCCTTGTTCATGATAATTGTCTTTTATTCATGCTATAAATGTATTATCCGGAAATCGTAATACACGTGTGAATACATAGACCACAATATGTCCCTAGTGAGCCTCTAGTTGACTAGCTCGTTGATCAACAGATAGTCATGGTTTCCTGACTATGGACATTGGATGTCATTGATAACGGGATCACATCATTAGGAGAATGATGTGATGGACAAGACCCAATCCTAAGCATAGCACAAGATCGTGTAGTTCGTTTTGCTAGAGCTTTTCCAATGTCAAGTATCTTTTCCTTAGACCATAAGATCGTGTAACTCCCGGATACCGTAGGAGTGCTTTGGGTGTACCAAACGTCACAACGTAACTGGGTGATTATAAAGGTGCACTACAGGTATCTCCAAAAGTGTCTGTTGGGTTGACACGGATCGAGACTGGGATTTGTCACTCCGTATGACGGAGAGGTATCTTTGGGCCCACTCGGTAATGCATCATCATAATGAGCTCAAAGTGACCAAGTGTCTGGTCACGGGATCATGCATTACGGTACGAGTAAAGTGACTTGCCGGTAACAAGACTGAACGAGGTATTGGGATACCAATGATCGAGTCTCAGGCAAGTAACGTACAGATTGACAAAGGGAATTGTATACAGGGTTGATTGAATCCTCGACATCGTGGTTCATCCGATGAGATCATCGAGGAACATGTGGGAGCCAACATGGGTAGCCAGATCCCACTGTTGGTTATTGACCGGAGAGCCGTCTCGGTCATGTCTACGTGTCTCCCGAACTCGTAGGGTCTACACACTTAAGGTCCAGTGACGCTAGGGTTGTAGAGATATGAGTATGCAGCAAACGGAAAGTTGTTCGGAGTCCTGGATGAGATCCCGGACGTCACGAGGAGTTCCGGAATGATCCGGAGGTAAAGAATTATATATAGGAAGTGTAGTTTCGGCCATCAGAGAGTTTCGGGGGTCACCGGTATTGTACCGGGACCACCAGAAGTGTCCCGGGGGTCCACCGGGTGGGGCCACCTATCCCGGAGGGCCCCGTGGGCTGAAGTGGGGAGGGGACCAGCCCCTGGTGGTCTGGTGCGCCCCCTCTTGGGCCCCCCTGCGCCTAGGGTTGGAAACTCTAGGGTGGGGGGGCGCCTCCACTTGCCTTGGGGGGCACTCCACCCCCTGCCCCCCCGGGAGATCTCATCTCCAGGGCCACTCCCCCTGGGGGCCTATATAAAGGAGGGGGGAGGGAGGGAAGCCGCACCCTGAAGTCTTGGCGCCTCCCTCTCCCCTGTTACACCTCTCCCTCTCGCAGGAGCTCGGCGAAGCTCTGCTGGAACTCTGCTGCATCCACCACCACGCTGTTGTGCTGCTAGATCTGCATCAACCTCTCCCTCCTCCTTGCTGGATCAAGGTGCGGGAGACGTCATTCGCTCCATGCGTGTGTTGAACGCGGAGGTGCTGTCCATTCGGCACTTGGTCATCGGCGATTTGGATCACGACGAGTACGACTCCCTCAACCCCATTCTCTTGAACGCTTCCACTCGTGATCTACAAAGGTATGTAGATGCACTCCTATCACTCGTTGCTAGATGAACTCATAGATGGATCTTGGTGAAACCGTAGGAAATTTTTTATTTTCTGCAACGTTCCCTAACAGGCTTGACTTCTTGAACTCCACATGCATATCACTAGGTTGAGGTAGGAGATAGTCCTCCTCCTCGGAACTCGTTTCCTCCTTCCTCTTTGGATCGTAGTCTTCTTCTTCCTCCGTGGTCCAGCCATAATGCTCCGCATCCCCATATACTTTTGGATTTGCAATATAATCAGCCATGTAGCTCTCTCCCTCCGAATCTTGGGAAGACATCTTGCCCTAATCTGCAGCAGCAACAACTCGAAACGAAAACAGAGGATATTTGCGTGATACGAGAGTCAAAACCTTCGAGAGTATATATAATGAATTTTTACCGACCAAAAATACGTATCATGCAAGGAAACGGAGTCTGAAGGGCACACGAGGTGCTCACGAGGTAGGGGGGCGCGCCCAGGGGGGTAGGGCGCGCCCTCCACCCTCGTGGAGGCCTCGTGTCCTCCCTGGACTGCTACTTATTTTTTTATTTTTCTAAATATTCCAAAACGGAGAAATATTGCCTTAAAAATTGCTTTGGAGTCGGTTTACTTACCGTACCACATACCTATTCCTTATCGGAGTCTGGAACATTCTGGAAAGTGTCCCTTTTGTATTCCTCCGAGGTTACGGTTTCAATAATATTAGTTTCAACATTTATGGGATTACATGAAATATAGTGTTTGATCCTTTGACCGTTTACCACCTTCGGATTTGTGCCTGCGAAGTTGTTGATTTTTATGGAACCGGAACGATAGACCTCCTCAATAACGTAGGGACCTTCCCATTTGGAGAGAAGTTTTCCTGCAAAAAAATCTTAAACGAGAGTTGTATAGCAATACATAATCACCAACATTGAACTCACGATTTTGTATCCTTTTGTCATGCCACCTTTTAACTTTTTCTTTAAACAACTTGGCATTTTCATAAGCTTGGGTTCTCCATTCATCAAGTGAGCTAATATCAAATAACCTCTTCTCACCGGCAAGTTTGGAGTCATAGTTGAGCTCTTTAATAGCCCAATATGCCTTATGTTCTAGTTCGAGAGGTAAGTGACATGCTTTTCCATAAACCATTTTATATGGAGACATACCCATAGGATTTTTGTATGCAGTTCTATAGGCCCATAATGCATCATTCAGTTTCTTGGACCAATTCTTTCTAGACCTATTGACAGTCTTTTGCAAAATTAATTTGAGCTCTCTATTGCTCAATTCTACCTGACCACTAGACTGCGGGTGATATGGAGATGCAATTCTATGATTAACGTCGTATTTAGCAAGCATCTTATGGAAAGCACCATGAATAAAGTGTGAACCACCATCAGTCATTAAGTATCTAGGGACTCCAAACCTCGGAAAAATAACTTCCTTAAGCATTTTAATAGAAGTGTTATGATCACCACTACTAGTTGGAATAGCTTCTACCCACTTAGTAACGTAATCAACAACAACTAAAATATGAGTGTAACCATTACAGGCAGGAAAAGGTCCCATATAATCAAAGCCCCAAACATCAAATGGCTCAATAACAAGTGAATAATTCATAGGCATTTCTTGACGTCTACTGATATTACCAATTCTTTGACATTCATCGCAAGATAAAACAAACTTACGGGCATCCTTGAAGAGAGTAGGCCAATAAAAGCCGGATTGCAATACCTTATGTGCAGTTCTATCTCCAGCGTGGTGTCCTCCATAAGCCTCGGAGTGACACTTGCGTAGGATCTGTTCCTGTTCATGCTCAGGTACACAACGTCTAATAACACCATCTACTCCTTCTTTATAAAGATGTGGGTCATCCCGAAAGTAATGTCGCAAGTCATAGAAAACATTTTTCTTTTGTTGGTATGTGAAGCTAGGCTGTATAAATTTAGCAACAATATAATTAGCATAATCAGCATACCATGGAGTGCTACGAGAAGTACTTATGATATTTAATTGCTCATTAGGAAAGCTATCATCAATAGGTAGTGGGTCATCAAGAATATTCTCTAGCCTAGACAAGTTGTCTGCAATGGGGTTCTCAGCTCCATTTCTATCAACAATATGTAAATCAAATTCTTGAAGTAAGAGAACCCATCTAATGAGTCTATGTGTTGCATCTTTCTTTTCCATAAGATATTTAATAGCAGCATGATCTGTATGAATAGTTACTCTAGAATCAACAATATAGGGTCTGAATTTATCACAAGCAAATACAACCGCTAAAAATTCCTTTTCGGTAGTAGCATAATTTCTTTGAGCATTGTCTAGAGTCTTACTAGAATAATGGATAACATTCAATTTCTTATCAACTCTTTGCCCTAGAACAACACCTACAACATAATCACTAGCATCACACATAATTTCAAATGGTAAATTTCAATCAGGTGGCTGAACAACAGGTGCAGAGACTAATGCTTTCTTAAGTATTTCAAATGCTTCTACACAATCATCATCAAAGACAAATGGTACATCTTTTTGTAATAAATTAGTCAGAGGCCGAGAGATTTTTGAGAAGTCCTTTATGAACCTCCTATAAAATCCGGCATGACCAAGGAAACTTCTTATACCTTTGATGTCCTTGGGACATGGCATCTTTTCAATAGCATCAACCTTGGCTTTATCAACTTTAATACCTCTTTCAGAAACTTTGTGCCCCAAGACAATACCTTCATTCACCATAAAGTGGCACTCTCCCCAATTCAAGACAAGATTAGTTTCTTCACATCTCTGCAAAACTGGAGCAAGATTGCTCAAGCAATCATCAAAAGAGGAACCATAGACGGAAAAGTCATCCATGGAAACCTCACAAATTTTCTCACAAAAGTCAGAGAATATAGCCATCATGCATCTTTGAAAGGTAGCAGGTGCATTACATAAACCAAAAGGCATACGTCTATAAGCAAAAGTACCAAAAGGGCATGTAAAAGTAGTCTTTGATTGATCCTTAGCCGACACAGGTATTTGAGAAAACCAGAATAACCATCTAGAAAGCAATAATGTGTATGTTTGCATAATCTTTCTAGCATTTGATCTATAAAAGGTAAGGGGTAATGATCTTTCTTAGTAGCCTTATTTAATTTGCGGAAATAAATTACCATCCTATAACCTGTGATAATTCTTTGCGGAATCACTTCATCTTTATCATTAGGGACAACAGTACTACCTCCCTTCTTAGGGACACAATGGACAGGGCTTACCCACTGACTATCAGCAACGGGATAAATTATACCTGCCTCCATAAGCTTGAGTATTTCCTTTCTTACCACTTCTTTCATTTTAGGATTCAAACATCGTTGAGGATCACGAACTGGTTTGGCATCAGCTTCCAAATTTATTTTATGTTGACATAGAGTGGGACTGATGCCCTTAAGATCATCCAGAGTATATCCAATAGCAGCACGGTGCTTCTTCAGAGTTTTCAATAATCTTTCTTCTTCATGCTCTGAAATGTTAGCGCTAATAATGACAAGATATATTTTCTTTTCATCAAGATAAGCATATTTAAGATTATCAGGCAACGGTTTAAGCTCAAACACGGGATCACCCTTGGGTGGAGGAGGATCCCCTAGGATTTCAATAGGAAAATTGTGTTGCAGAATAGGTTCCTGTTTAAAGAATACTTCATCTATTTCCCTTCTTTCATTCATGAACAAACCATTTTCATGGTCTAGCAAATAGTGTTCTAAAGGATCACTAGGAGGTACAGCAATAGAAGCAAGACCTATAATTTCATCCTTACTAGGCAATTCTTCCTCACGATGTTGTTTACTAAATTTAGAGAAATTAAACTCATGAACCATATCATCCAAGCCAACAGTAACAACATTCTTTTCGCAATCTATCGTAGCATTAATAGTACGCAAGAAGGGTCTACCAAATATAATGGGACAAAAGCTATCTTGTGGAGAACCAAGAACAAGAAAATCAGCGGGATATTTGGTTTTCAAACACAAGACTTCAACATCTCTAACAATTCCCATTGGAGATATAGTATCTCTATTGGCAAGTTTAATTGTAACATCAATTTCTTCTAACTCAGCAGGTGCAATCTCATGCATAATTTCTTTGTATAAGCCAATGGGAATAACACTAGCACTAGCACCCATATCACATAAGCCATGATAACAATGATCTCCTATTTTAACAGAAATAACAGGCACGCCTACCACAGGTCTATGTTTATCTCTATCACAGGGTTTAGCAATTCTAGCAGTTTCACCAGTGAATTGAATAACATGCCCATCAATATTATCAGACAAGAGATCTTTAACAATAGCAATATTGGGTTCTACTTTGACTTGCTCAGGAGGTGTATAAGTCCTAGTATTGCTTTTACGAACAATAGTTGAAGCTTTGGCATGATCCTTCATTCTAACAGGAAAAGGGGGTTTCTCAACATAAGAAGTAGGAACAATAGGATCATTATAAGTGACAATCTTTTCTTCAACTTTAATAGGTGCAGCTACTTTTACTTCTATGGGAGGATGATATTTAAACCACTTATCCTTGGGGAGATCAACATAAGTAGCAAAAGATTCACAGAAAGAAGCTACTATCTCAGAGTCAAGTCCATATTTAGTGCTAAACTTACGGAAAATATCGGTATCCATAAAAGATTTAACACAATCAAACTTAGGTGCCATACCTGACTCCTTACCTTCGTCGAGGTCCCAATCTTCAGAGTTGCGTTTAATTCTATCTAATAAATTCCATCCAAATTCAATAGACTTCATCATAAAAGAGCCAGCACAAGAAGTATCGAGCATGGTGCGATTATTATCAGAAAGCCGAGCATAAAAATTCTGGAGAATTGTCAATTTTGAGAGCCCATGATTGGGGCATGATTATAACATTGATTTAAGCCTCCCCCAAGCTTGAGCGATGCTTTCTCCTTCGCGAGGCCAAAAATAATATATATAATTGCGATCACGATGAACAAGATGCATAGGGTAATACTTTTGATGAAATTCCAATTTCAATCTTTTATAGTTCCATGATCTCGTATCATCACATAGCCTATACCATGTCAATGCGTCTCCCTCCAAAGATAAAGGTAAAGCCTTCCTCTTAACAACATCATCGGGTATACCTGCAAGCTTAAATAGTCCACAAATATCATCCACAAAGCGTAGATGTTCGTCAGGATGCTTTGTTCCATCTCCTGCGAAAGTGTTAGCTAACAGTTTTTCCATCATACCCGAAGGAATCTCAAAAGAAGTTTCATTTTCAATAGGTTCAGTAGGTTGAGTAGGTTGAGGAGAAACTCTTTGCTCTACTGGACGGGGTGAAGATACCCCGAACAAGCCCCTCAAACAATTACTTTCCATAGTAACAAGTGACAGAAAATTTCAGCACACTAAATAAATTTTTCCTTACCAAATTCCACCTACCAAAGGCGCTTCACTCCCCGGCAACGGCGCCTGAAAAGAGTCTTGATGACCCACAAGTAAAGGGGATCTATCGTAGTCCTTCCGATAAGTAAGAGTGTCGAACCCAACGAGGAGTAGAAGGAAATGATAAGCGGTTTTCAGCAAGGTATTGTCTGCAAGTACTAAAATAAGTAGTAACAGATAGTTTTGTGATAGGATAAATTGTAACGAGTAACAAGCAACAAAAGTAAATAAAGTGCAGCAAGGTGGCCCAATCCTTTAGGGCAAGCCTGGACAAACTCTTATAATAGGAAAAGCGCTCCCGAGGACACATGGGAATATCGTCAAGCTAGTTTTCATCACGCTCATATGGTTCGCGTTCGGTACTTTGATAATTTGATATGTGGGTGGACCGGTGCTTGGGTACTGCCCTTACTTGGATAGGCATCCCACTTATGATTAACCTCTATTGCAAGCATCCGCAACTACAACAAAAGTATTAAGGTAAACCTAACCATACCATAAAACATATGGATCCAAATCAGCCCCTTACGAAGCAACGCATAAACTAGGGTTTAAGCTTCTGTCACTCTAGCAACCCATCATCTACTTATTACTTTCCAATGCCTTCCTCTAGGCCCAAATAATGGTGAAGTGTTATGTAGTCGACGTTCACATAACACCACTAGAGGGTAGACAACATACATCTTATCAAAATATCGAACGAATACCAAATTCACATGACTACTAATAGCAAGACTTCTCCCTTGTCCTCAGGAACAAACATAACTACTCACAAAGCATACTCACGTTCATAATCAGAGGGGTAATAATGTGCATAAAGGATCTGAACAAATGATCTTCCACCAAAATAAACCAACTAGCATCAACTACAAGGAGTAATCAACACTACTAGAAACCTAGTAGCACCAATCCCAGACTTGGAGACAAGAATTGGATACAAGAGATGAACTAGGGTTTGGAGATGAGATGGTGCTGGTGAAGATGTTGATGGAGATTGCCCTCTCCCGATGAGAGGAGCGTTGGTGATGATTTCCCCCTCCCGGAGGGAAGTGTCCCCGGCAGAACAGCTCTGCCGAGCCCTAGATTGGTTCCGCCAAGGTTCCGCCTCGTGGCGGCGGAGTCTCGTCCCGAAAAGGTTCTCCTCTATTTTTTTCTCATCGAAAGACTTCAAATGGGAGAAGATGGGTGTCGGAGAGCCACCAGGGGGCCCACGAGGTAGGGGGGCGCGCCCAGGGGGGGGGGGGGCGCCCCCACCCTCGTGAGCAGGGTGTGGGCCCCCTGGCCTTCATCTTTGGCGATGATTTTTCTTTATTTATTTTAAGGTGTTCCCTAGAGTTTCAGGACTTTTGGAGTTGGGCATAATAGGCCTTCAATATTTGCTCCTTTTCCAGCCCAGAATTCCATCTGCCGGCATTCTCCATCTTCATGTAAACCTTGTAAAATAAGAGAGAGTAACCATAAATATTGTGACATAACGTGAAATAACAACCCATAATGCAATAAATATCGATATAAAAGCATGATGCAAAATGGACGTATCAACGGTCAGGTGTGCTTCGCAAAAGCAGCGTGTCTCGGCTCTGAGCCTACGGCTGTGCCCTTCCTCGGTTAGCAACTTGCTGTCACGTTTCCCTTGTCTGGAACAAGCAAACCGCCTATAACGCATAAGATGTGACTTGGTTTTGGTATACCTGACCTTATTCTTTCTAATGCTCAAACCATTAACTCTAGCATAGCTATTGCAGAAATCATACACAACATCGTGAGTCATAAAAGTCATGTCTATTATCTGCATGAACATATCCCTCTTATCATCTACACTGACAGTATCTTGGACATTCTTTACCCCACCATCTTCTGTCACCTACACGATCAAAACATAGCCATGAAAACTGTTTTCTATGGTTTAACATTACTTTCATAGAACATTGATTACACAAATACCTTACTCATGATGACCGACGACTGTGAATCCCCATAATTAGGTGCATCTAATGATTCGTCGTTAAGGCCTGTCTCTGCGTCGGATTCATCGTAATAGTCATACGCATTATGACATTCGAAAATGAACTAAAAAATACAACACAAATACATAATTACTTATCATATACTATTCCAGAATGAATTCAATTTGCATGCCAATAATTTTTTTCACTTACGTACTTGACTAATATAATCTTCATTTGAGAGCTCCGAATTGTTTTCCTGACCATCATCATGCTCATCCATCTACAAATTTTCAACACAAAAATATAATGTTGTCGGATGGCACCAAAACATTACAACATGATAATGCCACTCACATTAAAATCTTCCCATTCGTTCCCATGCTCTGACTGATCTCCAAGATCTGAATTTTCATCATCTGACCAATCTTCTATCCAGTCTTTCATCAGTTCTCCAAACTCCATGTCTACCATCATATCAGTTAACTCCTCGTCCGCCATTTCCTACAACAAATGATGAAAACATTATCAATGATGAAATATCAACACATAGCACACCATCATGGATGTTATGTAAACCAAGTCAGGAAGATGGCCACGGCGCCCTTCGTGATCACTTTCAATCGCGAGGAGCAGCACTACAAAACCTAGCTAGATCTGTGATTACCTCTACCGCCAGATACCTAGGTTAGCCTCCACATCAAATAACGATAGTCCTGGTGGACACAGCCGACGGCAACCAACGCTACGTGAAACCTACACTGAAGAAACCCAGATCACGAGGAGCAGCAGTACCGGAACAAGATCGACGATCGCATGCGCCGGCTGGTAGGTAGGTTACCCGCCCCGATATTTTGACCACTATATCTGACGGCGGCAGTTCGTTCGATGTTGCCACGAGCAAGACTAGACGGGTGCGGGGGGATGCGAGATTCGATACCTGTGAGCGCTGGAGATTCATGACGTTGCCGCGCCCGCTGTCCGACGAGATCGCCGGCGACGAGATAGCCGCACGCCGTTGGAGATCTACCGCGTGAATTATGGAGCTGCGCGAATGCTCGCGAGATTGATGGAGCTGCGTGAATTATTGGATCCGGCAGGTCCTACGTGGTCGTGGGGTCGTGTGATGTTTTTTTTCGGACCAGAGTATTGTACGTATACGGTCTGGGCTATACAGGGCTTGGCAGGGCTAGACAGGGCTTGGATCTAGGCTACGGCGGTCCAGGAAAAAGACAAACTCGCGGGGACAAAAATACCCCTCCGAAATTAGGTTAGGGGGAGCACCGGAGTAGAGCTCATGAAAGATAAATATATATTTTTGTTCTGATTTGAGTTTCGTCAGAGTATAGTCCATCATGAAACATGGCCTCGATATATAGGACCTGCTACGAATCAACGGGATGCCTAGCCAGCCGTTCGATCACCACGCTGGTGGCCGTTAGATGCAACCACACCACGGCAGTGGTAGAGGGATGCGACAACTTCAGTGCACCGCGGTTGGCATCCTGTAAAGGTCCATTGCAACATAATGTGGCGTGACCATAGCTCCAACGCAGCACTGACAGAGTCTGGCGAAACTCCATTGCAGCTGCGGCAGAGCTCCAATGCAGCACCAATGGCGGCCGGCGAAGCTCCATTTCAACTCCGGTGCAACTTCATTTCAGCGCCGGCTATGCTTCCGTCGGTCCGACGTTGCTCCATTGCAACTCCCACGAAGCTTCCTTGCAGCGCCGGCTATTCTTTCAGTGTCCCGACGATATCTTAAAAGTAACATCGCTAGAGTTGCATCGCCCCTCGTCGGCCACTCCCGCGGTCACCGTCGCAGCGCCGCGAGCTCCATTATAGCTCAAGGAGCCCCGCACGATGCTCAAACGCAGCTCCGATGGCCATGCGCAGACGCTCGCCGTCGCAACAGCAGCAGCAACTCCGACGACAATGGCAGCCGTTGGTCGCGTGTCGAAGTTTACCTCAATTCATGGCAGCGCGGTTTCCGCAACGCAGCAGTGCCCCAGCAACAACAGCAACACTTTGTCACCCGGGGGGGGTGAGAGAGGGGAGATCTAAGATAGAGGAAAACAAAGTTCAGCCATGGCAGTGGGCACATGAGAGAGAGAGAGCGATCCTTGGGCTTTCCTGGGCTTGCGGAAGAAGAGAACCCTAGCCGCCTCGTCTTGCCAACCCTAGCCGCCTCCTCCTCCTAACCCTAGCTGCCCCTCTTCCTCACCCCCTCCCCTCCTCCCTCCCTCGCCGAAGCCTGAGGCAGCCGCCAGGCAAGCCCGGGGCGCCAAGGATGGTGGCGGCGGGGCCTTGGTTGTCCTCGTCTTGTGTGGGGAACCCCGAATCTAGAGCGGCGGCTCCATTGGCAAGGCACGGCCAGCTAACAGCTGTGCGGGTGCTGGATCCGGTGTCCCGGCCGTGCGGGTGGCGGGATCCCGTGGTCGTTGGCGGCCGGCGGCGGCTTCTGCGGTGGTCGGTGCGCGATCTGGCACCTCCCTTCCTCTCCTGTTTGACGTGCGGGCCAGCCTAGTCGGGCCGTGCTTCGATCGTCGATTCTGTACAGGAGGTGCTGCTGATGGCGGAGATCTAGTTCGGGCGAAATCCCTGGCCGGCAATGATCGGCCGCGCTGACGGCGATGTCTGAGGGCGCCATTTCCCTCCTTGGAGGCGTCGGTATGGACTGATCTCCTCACTTCACCTTCCCCTAGGTCTCCCGGGTGAAAGACCTAACTCTGTTGGGCGGCGGCGGCGCTCATGGTGTCGTTCCCTTCTTGAAGGCGCCGCTTTGGGAACCTTGGGGTTGGGTGGCGCTTGTGGGTGGTGGGCGACGGTGGTGGTGCGGCCCTTTCCTAGCATGGAATTACGTCTGTTGCTTGGAGATGGGCTCGCGTAGGTGGAGGTCGTCGGTTGGCGTTGTGGTGGCCTCAATGGCGGAGGACCTGCCAAGGCTCCCGTAGGTGGAGATCATCGTTTGGCGTCGTGGTGGCGTCGATGGCGGAGGACCTGCCAAGGTTGTCACCTCAATCTGCTCTGAAGATGGACCAGTGGAAGATGGCGGCGACGACACATGTGAGTGCGTCAGACCGGTTTGAGCCCCGGACCCGGCAGATGGCTCGGCCGCGGCCTCCGACTTTACATGTTAGGCTTAGGTGAGAGGTATGGGTATGTGGCTTCGCTTGCACCCCTTCATCATTTGGATAGGAGTAACGGCAGATGCTGCCAAGATGGCGGATTCGGGCATATTGTTGTTATACTTTGTAAGGACCTCAAGAATAATCAATAAAATGGCTGTATGCATTTTCCAGGGTCATCCTCCTTTTCTAAAAAAATGAGAGAGAGCTGCAGGAGGAATGCGTGGACATAGCAAGCCAGCGACATGAAAGAGAATGTGTGGATGTGGCTTCTCTGTGTGGATAAGACCGATAGTAGGGGAGCTGCCCTGGGGCCACCAGGGACACGTGTCGATCGCTGGAGCAGGCTTGGTCTCGCTATTTTGGGCCACCAGGAAAACGTGTCGATCGCGCGCGCCCCATCCTCCCCCCTCCCCAAGCTCACCACCACCGGCGCTGAGACCGACTCATCCGGCGGTGACGAGGCCGCATCTGAATCCGGCGAATACTTCCGCCCCGCACGCGCCACCACATACACTACCAACAGATCTACTGCTAGCGATCGCCGTGCGCTCGGATGCCAGGACAATCATCCGCTGGGCTGCGACATGCGAGGCCCTCCTCCATGACATCCTCGATCCCTCCTTCATCAGGCAAGCTGCCGCGGGCGTGGTGCCGACGTGCATCCTCCTCGCCTACACTCGTCGCCGCAGGCGACGCAGTCACCGCCGCAAGCCCTTCGTTTCTTTGGTCCACCCGGCCACGCCGATCACATCATCCTTGACCAACAATCACCTTGCGCCTTTTCATGTGGCGGAGCACTGCAGATGACATCCTCGGACGATATGTCCCTTTGACGTAGCGGGGAGACCGAGAGCACAGACCTGTGTGTATACAACCCCATGACTGGCGAACGTGCCTTCCTCTCCAGGCCGCCGGACCTCGCCGCTGACATGTCTACCCATTGTAGCCGCAACCACCCAGGCGTTCTGCTCACCGCCGCGGATGGCATCGGCTGCTCCTCCTTCATGTTATTGGTCGCCGACTGGGACTGGTCCATGGGCTCCCACACACGCTATTTGAGAGTCCAGACTGCCGCACCGTACGACACTGGTGATGCCAGCTTGGGGCCAGTCACTGTGCGTGTTAGCGCCCCGTTCGGGGAGCTCCAGGACAACCTTGATGCTGTTGTGCTCCCAGGAGGTTCCATTCACCGGGTCCTTGGCAACGATATCCCTTAAGTATCATGTCGATGAAGCTATGCACATGCACGATGAATCTTCCATTCATGGCCACCATGAATAACAAACCAGTCCAACGTCACCTCGGGATGTCGTGAGATGGGAGGCTGCGATTCCTCGTTGCCGACCGGCTTATAATCACCATGTGGATGCAACTCTCCCAAGTGGTCGTGGTTGGAAACAGGAGACCGTGATTGAAACGAAGGAGAAGTTGCGGTTGTTGGAGCCTAACATCTTGCTTGATAATGTGATGATTGTGTTTGAGCGCTCGGGGGAGAGGAACGGCGATGTGCTTTCTCCAGGTCCACTCATCATCCTTGACTTATAGACGAATGAAATGCGCAGACAAGGCTCGTCTCCAACTCTTGGTTTAGGCCTTGGATCCTTCAGTGATGGAAAGGCCCCTATCTCACTTCTTTTCTGTTCTTCGGCAAATATGTGTGCTCTGGCCGGCCAACGATGCCGTACATAGACAGTTTGATGAAATGAACACGTATAGGGAGGACAATTTGAGGAGTGTTACTGTGCACACAACCAAATGAGAGATCTGAATGTAGGTGCCCGGTCAATGAACGGTCATATATGTGGACGTTTGAGGGTCCAAATTAGTAAATCTTGACAGTAGATGCTCTGAACTAAGAGCATCTTCAGCCGCGCTCCCAACAGGCCCTTCCCAAACAATTTTTTCGCGCCGGCGCCCAAAAATCGTCCCAGCCGCCCTCGCAAGAGCCTGTTTTTCGCCAGCTTGAGCCGAAATTAGTGCCGGCGTACCCAGGCCGAAGTCGAGTCAGCGACACTCGCCTCGTCGTCCTCATAACGCCTCGGTTTCCCGTGGAAAATCAATGGCAAGGCTGCCGCCGGTCAGCCTTCCATTTATTCCTCACGAGCGCCGCGGCGACGCCCCCCCCTCCCCCGCCTCCGCCACGCGTACACATGGCGCCCGGCTATAAAAGTAACGCCTCTCCCTCGCCTCTGTCCACACCCGCCAGCAGCCCCGCCGCCGAGCTCTCTGCATCTCTCCCCACCCGTAGCCGCCGAGCTCCACCTCTCTCCCCCTCTCCCCCGTGCCCTCCTCCCTCCAAGCTGATGGATGAGCAGCGGGCCCTCCCGCAATCCGCCACCGGCAACCACGAGGTGTGGGCGGCGTACTTCCAGCACCGGCAGGCGAAGCGGGTCGCCTCCACCAACAGGGCGCCGGTGGTCAAGGGCAGACAGAACAGCGAAGGGCGCCGCCTGTAGTGGGGCGCCCCCGGCCGCTCGGTTCATGCCGTCCTCGAGCACCTCGAGGGCGGCAACGACTCGCCCATGACCTACCCTCCCGCCCCTGCCCGAATCGGCGGCCAGTGGATGCCGAGGAGGGCGGCGTCCACTTCGTCCTCCCCCTCCCATTCCTCCTCGTCGGGGTCGCCGTTGCTGCTCAGCGTCCAGGCCGAGCCCGGCGAGACGCCACTCGGCCGGCGAATACGCAGCACCGGCATCGTCATCAACGATGGCTGGCACGCCTCCTCCTCGGCCCTCCCCGCTTCGTCAGGCCGAAGACGGAGCCCGGGCTCGCCGCGGTGAAGACGGAGCCGGGCATCTCCGAGGAGGCGGCGTTGAAATGGGCGCGCGAGGACTGGGCGCAGACGGAGCTAGAGCGCCAGTGCCGCGCCCTAGAGCAGTACTCCGCTCGGCGCCGGGGCCGCGGCGAGGGAGTAGTCATCGTCCTCAACGACGACGACGCGCCGCCACCGGTCCGCCAGGGCGACGGCAGGCAGGGGTCTAGCAGGGGCGGCAGCGGCCGCGTCAAGGAGGAGAAGGACGACAGCGATGGCGGCGACGTCAACGGTGAGGGTGATGAGGACTTCGCCGCGCTCAGCGCGTTCTTCCTGTAATTAGGCTTTCATTTTTTTAAGTTTGCTATACAAAAACTGCTAAGCGCCGAAGTTTATTTTTAAGTTTGCCATATTTCGCCGAAGTTTATGCCCGTTTGTCGAATTATAGCCGAACGTATGTTAATTTTTTTTAGAAAAACCCTTCTCGATCGACCCTGGGGCTGGCGGATGGGAACCCGATCGGTCCCAAGCCGATTTTTTCGTCAGGTCGCCCCCAGGTGGCGAATTTTCGAGCCCCCTGAGGGGCCAACGGCAGGAGATGCTCTAACTTTTTTCTAGCTCATCTTGTGTCCTCCTCTTCATGCATTTCCTTCCTTACTTACTTTTATCCAGTAGGTGAATTCTGGTAAGTTTATCAGCTCCATGTCACAAAACAGCGGACCTGTCCGGAGACGGGTGCAATACTGTGTTAGACGACGTAACATGTCTAACCATGCCGTCCAGACGGATGTGGGTGGTTTGAGGATTCACATTGAGAATGCCCTAAAAACTATCCTCCACTATATCGATATGTATGGGATATGATGTGAATACTAACGGAGTATATTTTGATGCAAAATATGATCACATTAACTTACGAAAGTGAAAGGAACCATGAGCACAGCCTTATTTCTACACACGTTCTGATTTTAGGAATTAACAATCAATTTGTTCTCATCCATTCTGGTGTAAGAGGGGTTCCTTGGTACATGCTCAAACACGATCAAATATTTTTTTATAAAGGGTGGATTTTGTTAGCTTAAAGTGGGGCATCAAAGAGGATACAAATTTAAAGAGCACACACCCGATCTCTGCATAGTTAAGATGCATACAGCCAAAAAACACCAACATACACACAAAATGCCAAATAGCAAATTCATATAAGACCAAAGCTATGTGTAGGCGAGTAAAAGAAAAAACTCAAAACGATCAGATCCACCATCGGCAAGCTACATTAGTGACCATATTTGCACCAACCATCTCATGATACCACACAAACGACGAGATTCTTTAACAGTTACGCCTTCCAGAAAGGAGCGACACTCAAGTGTTATCGTCACTGGATCCAACCACGCCCCCTTGACCCACGCCTCCTTCAGGCTGATAACAAATCCATAAGCATGATTTAGTGCGTTTCTAACATTTAACACGAAATGTTTTGTGTGTGCTCGCTAAATCTGATGCCCGGCAACTTCACTTTCCTTTGCATATTGTCAGGGGCGGTGTCATACCCAAATTTGTAAGATACATCTAGTATATATACTAGTACATATAACACTTTCTACTAGTAAGATTTAGGCCTAATTGTTTCCTACTGGTGATCCTGACGCATCGGTCAGTGGGTTTGTGAATTGTGACTTGACTCCACGGACAAATAAAAAGACCAATACAGGATCTAGCCGGCAAACCAGGGATCCCATTTTGCTCAAAATAATAGCCATCGTGATTTAAAAAATTCTGAAAAGTTGAAACTGTTAAGCGCTGAAGAAGAGTATCATTTGCAAAATGAAAAATAATTCAAAACTGAAGTTGAGCTTCATTTTTAAGATATTTTGTTACCGTGAGCCAAAGAGTGATCTCTCATTGATGAAACCCACTGACCGATGCACCATGCTCACCCGCTGACCAAAATGTAATTGTGGATTTTGGCTATACTTGCCGAACACAAAATAACATATATCTTGTATTTTGATGAACTCTTACATAGTTGTATTACACTGTATTTTTCTTCGTAAACTCTACCACAACTAAAAGTTATTTCTGCTTTCACCACTCCATATTGTGTGAATGTGAAAGCATACTCTACATAATACCTGTTGTTTCTGAAGAAAAATATACAACAACCCAGGTTCGATGGTACTTGTATGCATGAGGCGTCCTGGTTGAGGAGCACGCCGGACTGGTCGGTGCCCATACCCGGCAGACGTCCTGGTTGGGACCTCAGGTCTTAGATGTTAGGTTAGGCTGCAAGGTCTGTTTGGTATTAGGCCCAGATTATCAGCATCTCTTCATCAATTGGATAGGAGTAGCGCTAGTTTGTTGCCTAGACGGTGCCTTCAGTCTTAGTGTTGTATGACTTTGTAAGGTCTTGTGTGAATAATTAATAAAGTGGCTGCACGCATCGTCCAGATGCAGAGGCCGGTGTCCTCCTCCATTTCTAAAGAAAAAACTTGTATACATGGTGCAGTTTTGGGTAATCGACGGTCTAGTTGCATGAATATTTACAATGCTACGAATTTCTAGATGCCCAATATTCATTCATCGAATAAAAAATTAACAGTCATAGTACGTGTTTATATTAGAAATACGAAATTATCAATTCACTTCCAGATAGACATTCCAATATATATACCGAATACACTTCTACAAAAGCAAATTTGCTCAGAATAATATGGCCATTTTCCTCAACCAGGTTGCGGGTCTTCAAATTGAGACAATATTACAAATGTATGGTCGCCTGCATGCGTGGAAACATAAATTGTAGATAATGTATAGAATGTGCAGTCACTTAATGAATATCTGAGATGAAAATCAATATATTGCCAAATCACACGAGGGATAGAGGACCGTGCACATGTGCATAATGTAAGCACAATTCCATCGTTGCATTCATCGCGGCGCAACAACCATGTGAAGCTTAATTCGCTAGTTAGGAGAAGATTTTCATGGCTCGTAGCCGAGCAGGTAGGTCGATCTCCAGGACCATAGATGTGTTTCATGATCCTGTGCATCTCATTCGTCTCCAGATCAAGCAAAATAAGCATGATACGAAATCCGGTTAGCGCTCCACTATAGCGTTGGTTTGTCTGTAGCAACACAGCGTTGCTCCTCTCGCCAGAGCACCTAAACCATATCCTCAGATGACCGATGAGGGAGACTCCTTGGTCCAGTGGCCACAATTTCTGCTCCACATCGATCATAGTCTCCAAGGCCCAACCACCTCCTGAGAGCTGATGCCACATGGATATCATCAACCCATCGGTGACGAGCAGCGTTAGTAGCATGCATCCATCCGTGGAGGAGTACGACCCTACGTGGAACTGACGTGATCCTTTGTATTCGTTGACGGGGTTAGGCAGGTCCATCATGCCGAGTTCTGATGTGCACACATTGTAGGTGAGAATCTCGCTGCCATGCCATGGCAGCCAGTGGATGAGAACACCGTGGAGGATGACAGTCGTGGTATCACGACCTGTTTGGAACCACCGTTGCAGCTGGGTTAAGTCCTCGTAGATCCTGATGGGTCCCCAGGCACGGGTTGAAGACTAGAATATCTGGACTATGATGGCAGGTGTAGTGTTGGTGCTGGTGCCGGATGATTTTTCAAGATCGCTAACGAATAACAAAAAGGAGTCGATGGCATCAGCTGCGGTGAGCAAGACACACTTGTGAAAGTATCCGACATGATAACGGATGCTTGGTGGCACTGAAAGAAAGTTGCGTTGTCCGCTAATGACGTCACACACGCACATGTCAGAGTCGTTTTTCTTCACACGTTGACGGCGTAGGAGGACGAGGCCGCCGCGGGACGTCATGGGGTAGTACTCTCCAAGGATGCCCTCCAGATTGCACGATATGTAAGAGGCCAGTACAAGTCTTAAATTGGACAACTGCTGGACGCACGACATGCAAACCCAAATTA
>NC_041393.1:737021656-737023077 GCF_002162155.2 Triticum dicoccoides | reverse complement strand
GACAAATAGCAAAGTCATATAAGACCAAAACTATATCTAAGAGAGGAAGAAAAAAAAAACGAAGTGATCAAATATCTGACCAACAAACTAAAACAATGACCATATCTGCATAGACTAGATTCTAGGTTTCACTCTGAAGAACTAGTCCGAGCAAATACGAGCAATGCCCAAGGTAACGACACAAAAAGCACCCCGGAGCTCAAGACCGGGTACTCAACTAGCACCACAAATTTAAAGTCAATCATGTTTTGTCACCGCTAACTTTCCCGTAATCCATGCAGCAACATGAGATAAGATAAAAAATCGTCCAGCGTCGTTGCACAACAAAACCATTTGCGTCAAGATGTTGTCCATAGATTGCATCTCACTAGCTAAGGCAGCCACCGGATCTGAAATGAAGAATCCTCATAAAGACCTTTCAATGGAAACCGCAATCCAAAACAACAAATTTATGTGGCATGTGGGTCAATTTTGATGGCCGTCCTGCTAGCGGCGATTGCCGGCGGGGTTGCGGAGGAGCCTTCCGGTTCCATTCTTCCCAGAATTTGGGGCATCTGTGGCAGTGGCCGGAAGATTGGGCACTGGTGGCGGGATGTGCTGGCAGCACGGGCGGGAGAGTAGGGCAAAAAGTTTTACTATAGGGGCCATCAGTTGATAATATTTTAGAGAGTTCTCATTTTTATGCGCAACTCCTAAATGTTTTCTTGCTCTAAATATTTGACACTTCGGCTAGATGTTGTTAACTCCCCAAAATGAGGACTTAAACATTTGTACTTAAAGAGATGTTAGCTTGCAGAGAATAAAGTAGGCTTTGGCTGAGATACGTAAAGGAGGAATAGTCAACTATACTCCGAATGTGCTTTGAGTAGATAGATATGTAGGTTGCTAGGAAGGAGGTAAGCGCTTGTCTTTCTGATGTCAAGAAGTAAGAAGAGGTAAAACTCCCAACATAATGTACCATAAATCTAACATTTGGTCACACTATATGGCCACTTGTCTAGTTGTTATGTTCATATCATATCACCAAGTCTTGATTGTCATCTTGGTGGTAAAAAACATATCACACAAAACAAGATGGGAAGTAATAGGCACCGGTCACCGACCCAAAAGTCAGCCAGTAGCACCATGTGTATCCGATGCAAAACACACAAGCCCTTAGATCAGGCTTCCCTTTGGTCTCCAAACCACATTGTTCTCCGGACACTAAAAAAGAACCTGAGTGCGAACAGGATGAGAGCACAGTGAAGAGCACCGCAGACCTACCATGGATGACCAGCCATGAAGCTCGCCGGCTTGGTACTCACTGAAGGGTAGTCGTGCATCCGGCAAAAAAAAAAAAAAAACAAGGACACAGTTCCAGCTCTGTGCAGCAAACTCCATGATTGCATCATTCCTGCTTCACTGCCTCCAGCAAACCACGG
>NC_041393.1:737009288-737021258 GCF_002162155.2 Triticum dicoccoides | reverse complement strand
GATCGACGACCCCGCTCACTATCGACTACTGGGGTAACCGGCGGAGGGGAGCCGCCAGAGTGCAGCAGTGGGGGGACAGTCCTTGTAGAGGCGGTGACTCGCCTTTTCTTTCTTCTGTGGAAAGAAAAGCGAAGGCATCTACCTTAAAAAATATGCATGCTTTCATGTGCAGTACGCCATTAAACTGCATCCCTGCCTTAAAAATATTCTTGCATCCATGTATACAATATATTCATAAATATAAACTAAATATTTTAAAAATAAATTGCATGAATGATGGAATACAAAAGTAATATTTTGTTCGAAATGCATTTGTAGCATGTCCTGCGATACATGGCTAGGTAGTTAGGAAAACACTTTCATGGTTTGTAGGTGATATGATAAGTCAATCTCCAACAACCTTGAGCCTCCCATATGTACATGCATCTCATTCATCTTCAAATCAAGAATTAGGAGCACACTATGGTGATATTTCTTTTGTACCCGCAGCAGCATCACGTCGCCGGTCCTCTTCCCAAAGCGGTCAAATTCGACAACTACATCAGTGCCAGCGCCAAGAGGGATGTTTGCGCACACGTGCCATATTTTCTCCTCAACGTCAATCACATTTTGCAGCGACCAATCACCACTACCGCCATCTGTTTGTACTGTGGGGAGTTGTAGCCACACAGATATTTTGTACCCATCTATGGTGAGCAATTTCAATAGGTTCCCGTCCGACGATGTTGCCAAGTGGACCTGTCTTGCTCTGTGGTTGGTGGGCAGGAGATTAATTGGTCTCGGCATCCCCGTACTCATGTCGTAGGAGACGATTAGGTCACCGAGGTGCGTTAGCCAGTGGAGGATGCTACTGTGAAGGACGGCTGGGTCGCTGTTCAGTTCGACAGACCACCATGGAAACCGATGGTGTCTCACCTGAGTAGGGACGGGCTCCCACGTACTAGAGGAGGTTGTGGCCACATGTACTCTGATGCTCCATCGGGAGCAATACGCGAAGAGCAGCATGAAGGAGTCATTGATGCCATCCATGGAAGTGAGTAGGACATACTTATGAGACCTACTCATCCTACTATGGAAACCTGGAGGTTTTGCGAGGAAGGTGCGTTGGCCGGTCATGGGATTGTACACACACAGCTCAAGATTGTGCTCGGACTCAGGTCGCGTTACGATGTGTAGGTAGTTGGAGTTGCCTCGCACTGTGAGGGGCCTACGGATGAGGACGAAGAGGCCATGGCAAGATGTCACTGGATTATACTCGCGAAGGATGTCGGCGGCGTGGCGTGACATGAAGGGCAAGAGGCGGTCGTTGCAGAAGGACGCGGCAGCACGTGTAGGCGGGTGCACGAGAGTGAGGGGTATTTTGTTATAGGTGCAGAGATCGACGATGATGCAGGGAGCAACTTGTTGGCTGATGCGGCGGATGAACGGCGGGCTTAGGATGTCGCGGCGGAGATGCTTGCAGACGACAGCGCAGCGGATCAGGGTGAAAAAATCAGTGCGCGCCACAATCTCGAGCAGGACATCGTCGGGTAGCGTGGCGATCTCCAAGGCAGCTCGTGCACGTCGGCTGCGTTTCCGGGGCACCCTGAGGCCCCGGCACGATCGAGCTAGCCATGACATGGAGCACACAAGGAAAGGCGCCATTGCGACCCGCCAGCGCTATGTATGTATAGAATAGAAGCAATTATAAAGAAGGAAAGAAAGGCGGCTTGGGGAGATAGAGTTGGGCTGGGAAACGAAACGTGATTGATGCAAAGCAAAGATTGATCCTAACCGTACGTACCCAATGCATCTTCTTCGAGGCAGCTGACCCTAACCGTACGTACGCAATATACAACTAGTCCTCAGGACATACGAATTTGATTCCAAAAGTAGATGACGAAGCAGCTCTTGGGCCAACGGCACAAGAGGATCGATGTAGAGTCAGGCATTGTACAGAGATGGATCCCTATGCCCCTTTTTGTCCCAACATACATAGTACACGACGATCGACTCAGCCGCGACGGTCACAGACGACCGGCAGCCCCACCAAATTAACACGCGCCCCAGAGTTCAGCTAGCCTCTTCTACGTGCAATCTTCCACGGGTCGTACTTTAACCCTCGATTGATAGGAGTTTCAATTGTACGACGTGATCTTGCATGTCCTAAATCACAATCAGGCCAAGGACCTCATCAGTTGCCCAAGCCTGGCGCCTGGGTACCTCTTCCCTCTTTTTGAGGAAAGTCTGAATCGCCCATCGGAGCAGACACCCAACCCTGATAACTGGGGGTACACGTTAGATGAACAGATGAGTATCGCAAAGATATTACTGGAGTTGTCAAATGGAAGAATTATATCGAGTATCGCGTACACATGCACCTCCACCTCCACACCACAATATATAGTACAGTAACGAGGTGGCTGGAGCGGGGCGTGCCATGGTGGGGTGGTCGGCGGCGTCTGCGGCTGGGCTGGCCTCATCCATTGGTGCGGGCTGGTAGGGCGGCACGGGGCTTTCCCTAGGGGTCCCGGCGTGGATGTGGGCTGTCACGGCGTGGTGGTGGCTCACGACAGTTGTCTGGGTCATTCACGATGGCGGCTGGACATCTCCGGCGTCGACCCGTTGGTGTGCGGCCTGTGTCGACCTTCGATCCTTCTCCTTGGTCGTCCATCCACTATCTTCATCGATGGTTGATCCTCCCCAAGCTTCGGGCCATCCACACGGCAGTAGGACCGAACTCGTCTCGCGCCTGGCACCAGGACTGACCTTGTCTCGTGCCTGGCAGTAGGACCATGCTCGTATCACACCCCGGTGCCGGAGGACGGCACTGCTAGGGAAAAGCCTAGCAGCAGCGCGAGTTCTAGGTATATCAGTAGCGCGGGGTCCGGCGCTACTAATAACGCGTGCACCACCGCGCTACTGCTACACAAGTGTAGCAGCAGCGTGCTGCGTGGAAGCTCGCTACTGCTAATAGCAGTAGCACGCTTTGCCTGTACGCGCTACTGCTACTGTCACGCTGCTGCTAACTTTTCTCCATTCGCTACTGCTAATTTTAGTAGTTTTTGGTTTTTTTCTGCATATTTGTTTTGTATCTGAACATGCTTTATACAAGAATTTTTAGCACATAGAAATGTAATCATAGCATATACATACACATAGTCTCATCATAATCATCATCCAACACAAAGTGGTATCTCATCATCATCTCGAAAATAGCGATACATGCAAGTCTCGAATACTTGCAACTACAACGTCATCCATCTAAACAATGGTATACGCGAGAAGAGCTATCACTATGAGTGAGAGCGGAACTATGCAGTACATGAGGCGGTGGTTACGAGTCCTCTCTCGCGCTAGCGTGAACCTCAAGTAACTAGCTTCTCCTTCTTGTCAGCTTTTGAAGCCTTTATGGCTGGCGCCCGAGACCCCATTCACTTGCGCCTGACACTCAGGCCACTCGTTGTACACCCCCGGAACCTTCCCTTTGTACACGACATAGCACTGCCATCTCGCCATCAAGAAGCTAGGTACCTGTTAGAGATGCATCTTCATCAAGAGGATGTACAATCATATGCAACAAAATATACTAGTGCAACATGAAAAAGAAAGGGTTAGCAACTAGATGCAACATACAATACACAAACTAATTAAATAGAGGTACGCAGGTCATCGTACCCAAACTAACAAAGTAGCGTTACGCAAGTTCGGCAGGGACCGTGGACATCACAAAGTTTCATCGCTACAGAAAGTATACAAGTTCAACCGATACATATCATCATCATCGGCATCGTAAATCATTATAAGTTCCATCCTTCCATATCATCGAGGATGGACCCTAGCTTCTTGAATGGCGTGAGGTCATGACGTTGCATGCCTATGCGAGTTTGGACGTCACCTCACGATATAGGGCCGTGGTGGAACATCCCCTTCTCATCGACGACTTCTTTCATGATGATCGTCCAATGTCCCTTTGGATGCGAAAGAAGTCATCTCTAAGTTTATAATCCACTTCTCCATGAGACGCTACTAGGGAAAACCTTATACACAAAATATTAGCAGCAACGCGGCTCAAAAATAAGCGCTACTGCTAATTGGCGCTAGCGCGGGAATGCAAAACTCGCTACTAACACGGTGTTAGCAGTAGCGCGCGAGGAATAACCCGCGCTGCTACAAATATCAACCGACAGTGTCCACCAACCTACATTTAGCAGCTGCGCGGTGACACGACACGCGCTACTGCTAAAGCTGTAGTAGTAGCGCAGTTTTTCTGAGGTTGTTGCTGCTAATTTTCAAATTGGGCACACTGTTGGTCCCTCTTAGCAGTAGCGCGTCTGTGAAAAGTGCGCTGCTGCTACTCTCTTATCAGCAGCGCGTTTTACATCCCGCGCTACTGCTAAACCGCACCAACCCACCACCTTTCCCCACCCGTCCTCCCCTCCCTCATCTCCTCTCTTCCCTTTCCCCTACACCCCACATCCTCCCTCTCTCACTCTTCTTCTTCCTCAATACTTCTTCCCTGTTATTATCCCTCTTCTACCTACCTTTCTCTCTCTTCATTACTCCTAGCTAGCTAACTACACCACCTCCATTAATGCATCTCCTTTCTCTTTTTCTTTCCCCCTCCACTAGTTGAAGTTGTCTCATCCCAAATTAGCTAGATAGGTAGATGTAGCATTTAGTTAAGTGACCTATTTGCCCCCTAACTAGATCTATCTTTGTCAATAAGAGCTTTGTGGACTTTTGATCTCCCTACATCATCATCTCCACAGTGTGCTCGATCTCGAGATAGAGGTGATTAAAATTTCATGCTTTTGCAAAATGGAAATATGTTTATGTGTGTGTGATATGATAATTGGGAGATATGATGGAAATTGTGTGTGTGGCATGAGTTGACGCCAAATTGTGCTTTTGAGTTGCCTATGTTTTGCCGAAATGTTGATTTATTTCCGTTTCGGTGAATTCCGGGCAAACTCTAGATCTATATATGTCCTATTTTTAGGGAAGGTCATGCCGAATTTTTGTATGACTTTGATGCATGCATGCATTTTTATAATCACTTTTATTATTATTACCGTGCAGACGTTCATGATGGTCAGTGGAACGATGGTGGACAGGTGGTTGCGGTCGGCGGTGCAGGACATGAAAGAAAATAACCGGACAGAGGTTTTATGTCTGTGTCAAAAATGCAAAGGAATAGTTTGGCTCGACCCGCATGACGATGGTCGTTTCGAAGCGCACCTGCTCATGACTAGTTTCATGGGTGGCTATACTCGGTGGATAATTGAAGATGAGGATGACGATGTTGAGGACGCCGATGGGGCAGGCAATGAAGACACGGGGCAAGACGAAGAGATGATCGATAATGGCGGCGGGGAAGAGGCCGGACATGGCGGCGGAGAAGGGGCCGGACATGGCGGAGGAGAAGGGGCCAGACATGGCGGCGGAGAGAACGTGGACTCCACGCAGCAGAGTTCGTCTGTACTAAGTTCAATCGTGCGGGACCCTCATGTTCAAGCACTGCTTCACAAGGAGACGAGTATTGAGAGAGCTGCTTCTAGAGAGGAGGCTAAGCTGGAGCAACTGGTGGTAGACTCGAACACTCCACTGTATGATGGTTGCAATCCTGAGGTGACCCGTTTGAGTTTCACGCTCCAACTCCTAAAGACGAAGGCTAAAAACAAATGGACCGACACTAGCCTCGATGAGCATCTCAAGTACCTAAAGGATGTTCTTCCCGCGGGGAATCTATGTCCTACTAGTATTGATGAGGCCAAGAAGATCGTGTGCCCTCTTGATCTGCCGCACTTTAGATACCATGCATGCATCAATGATTGCATAATTTATCGGAAGGAGCACGCGGAAAAAACAAGTTGTCCGGTGTGCAATGCTTCTCGATACAAGAAGGCCGGGAAGAAATGTCCCCAGAAAGTTGTATGGTACTTACCGATCACTCCCCGTCTCCAGCGGTATTTCGTAGATCCCAAGGAAGCAAAGCTAATGGGCTGGCACGTGGAGAGGAAGAAGCCCGATGATGGAGATGATCCAAAGCTGAGACACATCAAGGATGGAAGCCAGTGGAGAGCGTTGAATAGCTTCTATCGGTACTTCGAATGCGATGCAAGGAACATCGTGCTCGGCGCATGTACCGATGGCATGAATGCCATGCAAGGAGCATCGTGCTCGGCACATGGCCCGTGTTTGTATGGATGTACAACCTCCCCCTGGTTGTGCATGAAGTCGAAGTACATTCACATGAGCATGTTGATTCAAGGGCCGAAACAACCAGGAAATAATATTAATTTGTATCTGGGGCTACTTCAAGAGGAGTTAGACACGTTATGCAAAACACTGCCCAAGACATGGTACGCGAGCCAAAGCGAGTATTTCTACACGAGAGTCGCGCTGATCACGACGGTGCACGAATATCTCGGTTACGGATATGTTGTAGGGCAGGTGTGACATGTATATTGTGGATGCACGCGGTGCATGGATGATACAACGTCTCAGCAGCTAACGTCAAGGAAAGATGGCAGGTCTGGGAAAATCGTGTACATGGGGCATTGAAAATGGCTCGAACAGGACGACCCGTGGAGAAACCGTGGAGATCTATTCAATGGTCATGCTGAGCATTGAGGACCTCCACGTAAGCGGAGCGGCACCAAAATCGATGAGCTGTTGAAAAACTGGAAGGAGTGCCCCACGCGGGGAAAGACGATGAAAAAGGCGTCGGAGCCATTGCTGAAGGTATGGAAGATGAGGTCTGTGTTCTGGGACTTGGAGTACTGGCACAAACTCGATACACCTCATTGCCTTGATCAAATGCATATCTGTAAGAATGTCCTTGAGAGCTTGCTCGCGACACTGATGAACATGCCGGATAAGACCAAGGATGGGCCGAAGGCAAGAAAAGACTTGCAAAATTTGAATAACAGGTAAGATCTGCACATGCCGCCCCGTAAAAAGTCAGACGAGACAGAGACGGAGACAGAGGCACGGGAGAAGAAGGGCAAGAAAATAAAGAAAGAGGATTATTGTCCCCCTTCTTGCTTCACCCTAAGTCAGGCTGAGATCGATCTATTCTTTAAGTGCCTTACCAAAGTCAAAGTTAGTTCCGGTTACTGTGCCAAGATAAGCAGATATCTAGACACGGACAAGAAAAGGTTCAGCGGGATGAAGTCCCATGATTGTCATGTGATGATGATGCAGATACTACCTATTTCCCTTAGAGGGATAATGGACAAGCACGTCCGTGACACGCTTATTGGTAAGTCGATCAGTGTGAAGCAGCTCCGAAGGCTACAGGAAGAGATCATTGTGATACTGAATGAGCTTGAGATGTACTTCCAGCCCGCGTTCTTTGACGTGATGGTGCATCTGTGTGTCCATTTTGTGGACGACATAATAGACCTGGGGCCGTCATTCCTGCACAACATGATGCCGTTTGAGAGGATGAATGGGATCATCAAAGGATTCGTTCATAACATGTCCCGTCCGGATGGAAGCATCGTCCAAGGCTATGTGACACAAGAGTGCATCTCTTTCTTCGAGAATTTTCTATATGGCGCAGACCAACCGACTAGTGTTAGTGTTGGTTTGCCCGTTAACAAGCACGATGGGAGGCTCGAAGGAGAAGGTCACTGCAACGGTCGCAGGGAACTGCACGTGGCATACTCAGATCGACGCAGCGACTTTGACAGAGCTAACTTGGTAGTGCTACAACACCTAGACGAGGTAGATCCTTTCGTGGCACTTCGCAAAGAAATTATCGCAAAGAAGTATCGTGGCCGGGGGTATGCAAGACGGATGCCGAAGTTACTAGAGAGCACAACTCCACTTTCCCACATTGGTTCAAAGAGCATATTATTGCTAATCCCCCGGAGGAGGGCTCTAAGGACGGATTGCTCATATACTCCTTAGCACATGGCCCCTCGCCCAACCTCGTAACCTATCAGGCATACGATGTCAATGGATACACGTTCTACACATAGGCCAAATATATGAACAGTGATGATCAGAACTCAGGGGTGACGATGGAATGCATGACCGGCAGCGACTACGACGCAACTGAATGATTTTATGGAAGGGTCGAGAAGACCTGGGAGCTTGACTACTCTGGACTGCACAACACAATGATGTTCCGTGTCATATGGGCTAAGAATGTCGAAAGAGAAAACCAGAATTTCACTACCATGACTATACCCGACGCCAAGAGCACTACCATGAACGCTATCACAAAAAATGAGCCATGGGTACACGCTAAGGTCATGACATAATGCTTCTTCATAACCGACCCGCGCAATCCCAGCCGTGTTGTCGTGAGGAGAGGCAAAAGGAACATCATTGGAATGGATGGAGTCACCAACGAGGAAGACTACGATCAGTACGGCAACCCAATGAGGGAAGATGACGATGATGATGAAGTATACATCAAAAGAAGAATCAATACTACATTACCTAAGAAAAATCATACTCCATGGAAAAGGCAAAGTCACAATGAGGGGCTCAATTATTCTTCAACGAACAAGAAGGGAAAGAAGCTGACTCAAAAACAAAAACGTCAACGCTGAGGAACCGTATGTTATCGGTCAAATGATGTAATATATATGTTCCTATTTTGTATACCTACTTAGCCATTATTATACATGGGTCCAATGATGTAATATATATGTTCCTATTTTATATACATACTTAACCGTCAAATGATGCAATATATATCACCTTCCCTTCGTTCACTGTTCTTGAAAAAGAAAATAGAAGGAAACAATCAGGAAAACTATTATACTGGTTATAGCAGCAGCACTTTTGTGAGAAAAGAGCTATAGCTAGTCAAGATAGTAGTAGCCGTTTCTAAGAAAACCGCTATAGCTACCTGTACTAGCTATAACGCGTTTCTCGCAAACGCGCTACAGCTATTCCCACTTAAGCCCCAAAATCCCTACTCCTCTCTTCGTCCCACGTCTTTTCCCCCAAATCCCCACTCTCTCTTCCCCGTCGCGCCGCTGGAGCCCTGACCTCGCCGCGCCGGTGCCCTCGTCGCGCCGCTGCCCTCGCCTCGCCCTGCACTCGCCGTGGCCCTGCACTCACCCCCGACTCTGACCCTGAGCCCGGCGCCGACTCTGGCCCCGGCCCCAACCCCGACCCCGGCCTCGGCCCCGGCCCCGACCTCGACCCCGACCCCGACCCCGGCCCCGGCCCCGACCTCGACCCTGGCTCCGGCCCCGGCGCTTGACCACGACCCCCTTCCAACCTCGGCCGTCATCGGGCCGGCACCCTCTGTAAGCCCCCCACCGCACCTCCTCTCTCTGGTAGCTAGGGTTTTTTGGTTAATTTACTTAGGTTTTAGTTAGGGTAGATGGTTAATTAGGTTATATATTTTCTTACGAATTTACCTAGTTTTATTTATGAAGTGGACATGTGATATGTGGACATGTCATATTTGAAATTTGGACATGTCATTTGGACATGATGATTATGTGCAGGGTAAATGATCCGAGTGGCATATGTTACGCCAGAATGTTGATTCATTTCCGTTCCGGTGAATTTCAGGCGCTCGATATGTCCATTTTTTAGCAAAGGTCATGCCGAAATTTTTCATGAACTTTGGCATGATTTGTGTCATTTCTCATTTTCTATGTCAACATAAATTTTGAGCCGGCAACATAAATTTCTTTTTTTATGTCATTTCTCATTTTCTGATAGTTTTAGAATTAATCGGGGAGACTTATTCGTAGGAAACATGTCGAAAAACAAAGAAACTGGGCCTTCTGACCAAGATGCAGACGAGATGGATTATGAGGGTGAACAAGAGTACCTCGACTATTTGACTGCTAAGCAAAGTAAAGGTTTGCAGGTCGGCCTCGATGATGGTACTGACACCGACATCGACACCGACGACGCCGACACCGATGGCGGCGCCGAGACCGATGGCGGCGCCGAGACCGGCGGGGAAGGTACGAGCGGGGAAGGTACCGGTGGGGAAGATACCGGCGGGGAAGGTACCGGCGCCGATGCCGCTACCGAAAAGAAGAAGTAGAAGAAGCAGCGGATACAAAAACCTAACAAACTAGGGATTGGACGACTAGTGATCGCAAAGATGGCACCTGGCAAGTTTGAGCCATTAGAGCCGGAAGAACCTCGCAAGTGCTATGGGAACCAAGTAGGATGCATCCTACGGGAATGCGCGAGAATCAACGACGATGACTTAAGGAGTAAAGAACATTTGACGCAGTTTCTCCTGACGAAGTTGCATAAGAGATTCAAGTTCCCCGACCGGGATGATAACATTGAACAACCATGGGATGATCCGAAGATGAAAAAGATTAACAATGACGCCATGCGCATGTTCAACAATGATTTGGCCTCCTGGAAAGGGAGGGTGAAAAGAGCTATTGAGGCTGAGGAACCCCTGTCCAAGATTCTGGAGGAAAATCCGACACTTACAGAAAAGGAGTTTGAAAAGTTCAAGGACACTTGCGCTACCGAAGTCACCGCCGCTGCCGCAACCCCGCTTGAACACCTAGCTCGCAGATCTGACGCCACCCACACCAGAAACCGACTTGACATGAGCAGATCAGGAGCACACTTATTGAACGCCGCTGCCATCACAATCAGAGACAAGCAAACGGCCAACCCACACCTAGCTACATACGGTCAGTTTGGATCGTGTCCTCACTAGTTTGCCTGGGCAAAACTGCTACCTGGTAGTGGCCTGGAGATCTCAGCGGAATTGCCTGGCCAGGCTAGCCTGGGCCGGTAGCGTTTGGATTCTATTCTGGCATGTTGTTGTGTATGTAGGTATTAAAAAATATTAAAACAGTGGGCCATACTACCTTTGTCTCCCGATTAGGCGTCAGGCAGCTGCCCCAGGCGTGAGCATATGGACGCCTGGACCAGGCTGAGTACGCTGACTGGGCTAAGTACTTAATATTATATTATTTTATTCAACTTGGCCAGGCCAATCATGTTGTGGGAAGGGCCAGGCCAGGCAATAATATTTTCCTTTGAGGACACCAACCAAACGGTTCCCAGGCAGGATCCAGGGACATGCCAGACAAGGCATGTTGTGATGTGGACGTGATTCAAACTGACCCATAGTGTATACCTAGACTACAGTTGTACAAACCACACGACGGATCCGGCAGCTCAAACCCCTCCGACCACCCAGAGGCCCACGGAGGAGAGAAACTACCGAAGCCGCCGCCGGCAAGCGAGCCAAACTTCTCTTCGCCCTTTTTCTCCTAGAGAGAGAAAGGGGAGGAGGAGAGACATGAATCAAAATTCCACGCTGCGAGTCATACTAGTGCAGAACCGGGCTATAGCCCCGGTTCGTAAGGGGCTTTAGTGTCGGTTCTGTAACCGGCACTAAAGGGTGGGGACTAAAGGTCCCCCCTTTTAGTACCGGTTCGGCTCGAACCGCAGCTAAAGGACCACCACGTGGCACGAGCTAGGGCCGGGTGTGGGGAGAGCTTTAGTACCGGTTACCAACCGGTACTAAAAAGTTTGGGGGGTTTTGATTTTATTATTTATTTTTTCTTTAATTTTGTGTTTTTCATTTAATTCTTTTTCGTTTGCTGGTATTTTACGATACGATACTACATATTGTACACGTTATGCATATATATAAATAGAATTTCTCGTAGAAATCAGTGGTAGTTACCCCACATATCTAATATACTACCATGTGGTATTATATATACTATTTTATTATTTTAAATATGTTCATATATTATATTTAAGATATTTCATAGCAAGTTACATGAAAAAAATACATATGAGCCGATAGTTTTTGTTATATTTATGAAATACGTATATATTTGTACGTAAAAAAGAGCATACTCAAAACATGGTACATACTACCTAAAAATTAGTATATATACTACCTAATCATTGTTATATACTACATACTACACGTACATACTCTCGGTTTCGATAAATACTACATACAACATAGAAAACGCAAATGGTGGTAACTACCACTGCTTGTAGGAA
>NC_041393.1:737008905-737009278 GCF_002162155.2 Triticum dicoccoides | reverse complement strand
GTAAAAACATACATAAAAATGCAATATTTTTGGTCTTATAACCTTTTTTTGTTTTCTTATACCAAATTTTATGTAGTGAATTAATATGAATGTAACTATTTGTATTCCAAACGTAGTTTGTTTATGAAGCGATCGTAAGATTACCTCGGGTGAAGAATAACTTATTCTGCACCCTGGGTGATATATATATATATATATATATATATATATATATATATATATATATATATGACATCACTATTCTAATCCCAGGATTAGAATAGTTATTTGGATCACAGCAGCCCTATATAGGGTCCGAAGACAGGTTCCCAAACTTCCCTGGACTGCCGGCCCGGCCCGACAGAATCCCACCTGGACCCCGATCCCGATTGAG
>NC_041393.1:736996091-737008895 GCF_002162155.2 Triticum dicoccoides | reverse complement strand
CTAATCCCAGGATTAGAATAGTTATTTGGATCACAGCAGCCCTATATAGGGTCCGAAGACAGGTTCCCGAACTTCCCTGGACTGCCGACCCGGCCCGACATAATCCCACCTGGACCCCGATCCCGACAGAATCCCACCTGGACCCCGATCCCGATCGAGCCGCCCCTCCCCAACCCCCCTCCTCGCCGCTCCTCCCCTTGATCTCCGCCGTGATTCGCCGCCAAAAATCCGCCGGATCCAGCGCCTGCCTTCCTTCTCCAGATCCTGGCCGACCGGATCGAGCTCCGCCCCCTCCGACTCCACCTCCTGCCCGACCGTCGGCGCGGGCGAGCGAGCGACGGCGGACGCCGGCGCGAGGGAGCCCTCGTCGCCTGGAGCCGGCGGAGCTGGCGAAGCCGCCGGATTTCTGCGACGAACGACCGTCATGTACATAGCAGAAGTTCAACCATGCACACAAAGGCAATACTAACTACACAGAAAAGAAGAAACACTCACAGGTAGTCTCCCAAACACCCAGTTGGCTGGGTCGTCATCACCTTTCCTGACCAAGTCAGCCGCAGCGAGCTCAAGAAGCTTGGCCTGATCCATGTAATTGATGTGAGGCGTCCTCAAGTCAACATTAGGCGTCTTGCCAATGATAAGGCAGTCCAGGTACATAAGAAGCGGCGCAATGGCACAACCTGTGACAGCTTTTCCTCTGCTAGTACCTTGCTGATACCTAAAAACAACACTTTGAAGGTCATCAACAACTAACTGACAGTAGTCGCATATATTTCCCCCACTGACTTGATTCCACGGTTGTGTTGCTCTCGCACTTGATCTTGAACTCCTTGTAGTCATCTTCGCTGATCGAAGGATTTTTCTCCTTGATCTTCTCATAACTATCACCTTTGTCAATCATTCTCTTCACCGCGCTTCTCCAAGTAGACAGGGCCGTTGAGGGAGTCCTGGATTAGGGGGTGTCCGGTTAGCCCAACTATCACCGTTGGCCGGACTCCAAGACTATGAAGATACAAGATTGAAGACTTCGTCCCGTGTCTGGATAGGACTTTCCTTGGCGTGGAAGGCAAGTTGGAGATACGGATATGTAGATCTCCTACCATTGTAACCGACTCTGTGTAACCCTAGCCCTCTCCGGTGTCTATATAAACCGAAGGGTTTTAGTCCGTAGGACGAACAACAATCATACCATAGGCTAACTTCTAGGGTTTAGCCTCTCTGATCTCGTGGTAGATCCACTCTTGTACTACCCATATCATCAATATTAATCAAGCAGGAGTAGGGTTTTACCTCCATCGAGAGGGCCCGAACCTGGGTAAAAACATCGTGTCCCTTGTCTCCTGTTACCATCTGCCTAGACGCACAGTTCGGGACCCCTTACCCGAGATCCGCCGGTTTTGACACCGGCATTGGTGCTTTCATTGAGAGTTTCTCTGTGTCATCACCGATAGGCCCGATGGCTCCTTCGATCATCAACAACAACACGGTCCAGGGTGAGACTTTTCTCCCCGGACGGATCTTCGTATCCGGCGGCTTTGCACTGTGGCCCAATTCACTTGGCCATCTGGAGCAGATCGAAAGCTACGCCCCTGACCGTCAGGTCAGATTTGGAAGTTTAAACCAGACGGCTGACATCCGCGGAGACTTGATCTTCGATGGATTCGAGCCACAGCCGAGCGCGCCGCACTGTCACGATGGGCATGATCTAGCTCTGCTGCCGGATAGTGCCCTGGAGGTTGCACAAGAGTCCGCTACAACGCTTAGCTCGGAGCCGACTGCGCCAATCGAGGATGGGTGGCTGGATACCGCCTCGGGGGCCGCTACCTCTACGGTGATAAAGCCGAACACCGAACCTGTCCCTTGTGAAGCCCATGAATCCAAGGTGCCGGACTCCTCTCCGTACCCCGAACCTTCCGCACCCCTGCCAATCGAATCCGATTGGGCGCCGATCATGGAGTTCACCGCTGCGGACATCTTTCAGCACTCGCCTTTTGGCGACATCCTAAATTCGCTAAAGTATCTCTCTTTATCAGGAGAGTCCTGGCCGGATTATGGTCAGGACGGTTGGGATGCGGATGACGAAGAAATTCAAAGCCCACCCACCACCCACTTCGTAACCACTGTCGATGACTTAACCGACATGCTAGACTTCGACTCCGAAGACATCGACGGTATGGACGACGATGCCGGGGACGACCAAGAACCAGCGCTTACAGGGCACTAGAAGGCCACCTCAACTCACGATGTATATATGGTGGATACACCTAAAGGAAGCGATAACGAGGAACAACGGGACACCGTGAAGGATAATTCCCTCGAAAAACAGTCAAAACAGCGGCCTAAGCGCCGCCCAAAGTCCCGCCTCGACAACGACAGCACCCACACAGACCCAGCCATAGTGCAGGGTGAACCGGTGGACGACGAACATGCCCTCGAGCAACCATCCGAACAGGATAACTTGGATAAGCAGCCCGTCCCCGGCGAAGATAACAGTCCGAACGATCTCACACCGGACAAGTTTTTGGAGCAGAAGAACCTCCACAAAAGGCTCATCGCCACTGCGCGTAGCCTGAAAAAGCAGAAGCGGAAGCTCAAAACAGCGGAAGATGCACTCAGAATCAGATGGAGCAAAGTACTCAACACCGCAGACAAATACGACGACAGTCGCCAAACAAAGAGCTACCCGAAGCGCAAACTACTGCCCGGATTCGATGAGGAGGCCTTAGAGCCCCCGCAACAAAAGAACAAAGAAGCCGCCCGGTCGGATGAACGACCACACAATCCGGCACGCGAACCGCATAAGGATTCACATCAAAAGGATGGCCCAGTTAGGTCCATCTACGGGCCAAGAAAGCAAGCTCTTTTAAGCAATGCAACACGCCAAGTATCCGAACATAACGGCACACCCAAATACAGGGGAGCCGCACATCCCCTATGTTTCACCGATGAGGTGCTGGGTCATGAATTCCCAGTGGGATTTAAACCCGTAAACATAGAGGCATATGACGGAACAACAAACCTAGGAGTCTGGATAGAGGATTACATCCTCCACATACACATTGCTAGAGGAGACGATCTCCACGCCATAAAATACCTACCCCTCAAGCTCAAAGGGCCAGCACGGCACTGGCTTAAAAGCCTCCCCCAAAAATACCATTGGAAGTTGGGAAGAGCTCGAGGATGCTTTTCGGGCAAATTTTCAAGGGACTTATGTCCGCCCTCCGGATGCAGACGATTTAAGTCACATAACTCAACAATCCGGAGAGTCAGCCCGCAAATTCTCGAACAGGTTCCTCACCAAAAAGAACCAAATAGTCGACTGTTCGGACGCCGAAGCCTTAGCAGCTTTCAAACACAACGTCCGAGAGGAATGGCTCGCCAGGCACCTTGGCCAGGAAAAGCCAAGAACAATGGCCTCACTAACAAGCCTCATGACCCGCTTTTGCGCGGGAGAGGATAGCTGGCTGGTAAGATGCAGCACCAGCGACCCAAGTACATCCAAGGTTAGGGATGGAAACGGGAAACCATGATGCAGCAAGGACCAGCGCCGGACCAAGGGAAATGGTCCAAAGAGCACAGCAGTCAACGCCGGATTCAAAAGCTCTCGGCAGAACAACACAAAACTGCCTCTCAAGGACAATAGCGACGAGCTATCCAACCTAAACAAAATCTTGGACAAGATATGCCAAATCCACAGTACCTCCGGGAAGCCTGCAAACCACACCCACATAGATTGTTGGGTCTTCAAGCAGTTCGGCCGACTCAATGCCGAACACAAGGGGCTTGACACACCAAGCGAGGATGATGATGAACCACACAAATAGAGCAATTTCCCATAAGAGGTCAAAACAGTAAACTCACTTCAAGTGACAACAGGAAAAAATAGAGCGGCGCCCACTAAAGTACGCATCGCACGGTCCACCCCAGCGGAGTCCCGACACTGGATGTCAAAACCAATCACTTTCGACCATCAGGATTACTCCGGAAGTATCCGGAACGCAGGATGGACTGCTTTGATATTAAATCCTATAATCGACGGTGTACAATTTACACAGGTCCTAATGGACGGCGGCAATGATCTAAACTTGCTATATCAGGATACAATCCGCAGAATGGGGATAGACCCAACCAAAATACGCCATAGCAACACTTCCTTCAAAGGAGTGATGCCAGGCCAATATGCCCATCGCACGGGCTCTCTACTACTAGAAGTTATGTTCGGCTCATCCGACAACTTCCGTCGCGAAAAGTTAGTCTTCCACATCGCCTCATTTAAAAGTAGCTATCAAGCACTATTGGGACGCGAAGCTTTCGACCGCTTTAATGCAATACCGCATTATGCATCCCTTACACTCAAAATGCCCGGTCCACGCGGCATCATCTCATTAAAGGGAAACTTCGAGTGTTCCTTGAAAACGAAAGAAAGTGAGACTGCCTTGACAGCCACACACTAATCCGGCTTTGCTGATCAAAGCACCTAAACAGGTCAATTATATCCCGGCCACGGTTAGGCGAGTCCGGCATAAATAAACAAGGGGCTTAATAGCCGCGTACCCCCTCACAAGGGGCTGCACGCATGTACAATAAGAGACAATATGTCTCAATTTTATTTTATGAATAATACTTTGTTTATACATTTTTCGCACGATCCTTTTTCCAACTAAGTTCTTCCATTTTACAGATGAACACTGTGCTACACCCGTCCAGGATACGGCACAACGGAGACACAGGCACAGACGTGCAGTAGGGACCCATCACAAGGATTCTTTTCAGATTAAGACCCTGCGTAAACCTTTCTTACTGTCTCTTGTGATACACATCCCCCGGTTTCTTACTATAACCAAAGAGGAGGCTGGCGCTTTGGCATCGGCCGCGTCAGAAATTTTTGCGCGTACCTGGACATTAGGGCTTAGGGTATTGTTCTGCCCGTTTTCATAAAGACCGAATACCTTAGGGAGTGTTCGGCGTCTCGAGTTAGGCCTTATATGCATCAGCTCGGAATCATGTCTTTGCTCAAATGTTGGGTTTGCCCGGCTCCTGTGTTTTGCTGCCTTACGTTCCGTTTTAACGGCTAACGCGGCACCAGGAGAACTACTGCGATTGTGCCCCGGTTCGTCCCGGCGAGCACCTTAGTAGAGAAAGCCAAAAACTGACTGTCATGATATAGCGTGAGACTGGTCAACCACTCGATGACCCACGGGAATGTTTAGAATTCCTCCGCATTAACGAAGGACCGTTTCCCGGCCAGGCACATACGCACCCCGAATTAGGGAGAGCGCGGTGCCCCCAGGGGCTATATAGTAGCCCCACCATCGAACTCCTATGGCTAAGTGAAAGTGATAAAGCATTATAGTCCGGTTGCCTAGTTTGCTACGCTATCACCTCCTTCACAGGACCAAGACGTTGGATACAGTGTGAAAATGCGCCTTTTTGCAAACACCCCCGCACTCTGTGCGTGGGGGCTGAAGCCAAGGACTGCCATCTTTCAGGTTATATACATATACATTAACGGTCGCACAAGAGGTACTTTACTACTTGAACGCACAAGTATAAAAAGCCTTTATATTATATTGCAACATTGTTTTGCAAACCACACATGTCATTCGAACATAATATCCTTCGAGCACTGCGTCTCTATTACACGAGCGCCCTGAAGGACTTCCTCAAAGTAGTGCTCGACAGGTAATCGGCTTCGGTCCGAATCCTGGGATGCAACGTCGGTGGCCTTCATCTCCGCCCAGTATGTCTTGACACGGGCGAGAGCCATCCGCGCACCCTCTACGCATGTTGACCGCTTCATTGCACTAATATGCGGCACCGCACCAAGGAATTGCTGCACCAAGCCAAAATAACTCTTCGGGTCGGGCCTCTTTGGCCACAAATGAGTCACGACAGACTTCATGGCAAGTCAGGACAACCTATTCAGCTCAGCCCATTCGGCCAAATGATCGGTCAATGGATGCGGACGCTCTGGGCTATGGAACTGCGACCAAAACAGCTCTTCCATTCCGTGATCCTTTTGGCCTCAGAAGTGTTCGGCCGCATCCGCGGCACTCGCCGCCAAATCCAGATAAGCATCCTCCGCACCCCACAGCTGGCCCAATTGAGCATACTTGGGATCCGTGAACTTCCTCCGCAGCAGAAAAGGCTTTCCAGCCGCAATATCTCCAGCCTGACGTAGCTCCTCCTTCATAGCTCTCATCATAGAGCGAGCATCCTTGGCCTCGGCAGTGGCCTTCTTAAGGTCCCCTTGCACCGCTCGGTGTTCTTTTTCAAGAAGATGGCAGCGGTCGGCAGCATTCTTCAATTTCACGGCCATCTCGGCCATTTCCTCCCTGCTTCGGCAGTGAGCAGCCTATTTGGCTTTTAGCTCTTCGACCGCCTTCGAGGCAGCCGCATTACTTTTTCTGGCTTGCTCCTTAGCTCGGGCGAGCTCCGCCCGAAGCTCCTCCGTAGCAGCGACACCATTTGCATTATGCATACATACTGTAAGGCACGGGCGTCAAGCTCCCTTACCAGGTGTCCGCAGGGAAGGCACATACCTTGTGACTCGTCAAGTCGCCTATTGACCAGCGTGATGTGTGCATCCGCAACGTCAAGTTGCCGCTTCAGTTCAGCAAATCCATCAGTCCGGCTAGCCACCGAACGCTCCGCCACCTATATAGGAAGGGCGGCATCTTACAACTAAGATTATGATCCTCGGCACGCTGTCACCTTTGACAATGTACCGAGTCTCAGGGGCTACTACCTACACAGGGCGCATTCTATATGCAAAACTGTCAGAGGGTATATCATTTTTGCGTACCTCAAACCCCATCAGTAAACTTCTAACGGCTTCATGCAATCCGCTCTCAGTGGATGAAATCCTTTCAATCACCGTACCCATTAACGTACGGTGATTCCGAGATAGACGCTCGCCCGAGCAGATCCTTCAGCTCCGCCGACCGTACACCAGTTGGCGCCGAACCTTCCGGCCCCGCCGGACTCGGGGAAACCCTCCGTGACGACACCTCAGGGTCATCCGCCCTGCCTGACGGTGCGGTAGATGGAGGCGTTTCGCTCTCCGTCATCTCCGGACGAAGATCCCCCGAAGATGAGCTCTGCTGAGAAGGGCTGAGATCCGAACTACAAGGTAAAACTTCGTTTATCCTCAGAAATAAAAACAGGGATATCCCTTATTACAAAAACTCCCCTTTCTACTTACGGCTCGCTAGAGGGCTGATTTCCTTGGGGAAATAGTGCGGCCGGGGCCTCTCCCGGCGTAGGACCCTCTGGTGAGGATTTCTTCCCCCACTTTGAGGCTTTGGCCTCCGGATCTTCGGAAGCGGTCCTCTCCCCCCCTGGAGGGAGGGATTCTTGATCCCCCCTTTCTCGAGAGCCTCCTTAGCGGAGGCAGTAGTTTTCTTGTTCCCCCCTTCGCCCTCTTCCAAAGGCGTGGCCCCCAGCATCTTGGTTAACACAGGATCCGGCGTGGTCTCGGGGAGGGGGGCCGGACACCTTATTAGTTTTGCTTTTGCTATCCACTCCTGTTCAAGGGACATCTCTTTAAAGGGCAAGTTTATGATAAATATACGGACAGCGTGTCCGGGCACAGAACTACTTACTTGAGCATCCGGACAATTGCAGCTCAGACCTGCGTCCTCGGTCAAGTCCGGACACATCTCTTGTGATCCGAAGAATAGTTTATACATCTCCACGAGCGTCGCACCCATGAAGTGTTGGAGAGCTCGCGGTTACTCTGGATTGAATTCCCACAGGCGGAGAGGGCGACATTTGCAGGGCAAAAGGCGCCGAATTAGCATGACCTGCGCCACTACAACCAGGTTGATCGCCCTCTCTTGGAGGTCTCGAATACGGCCCTGCAACAGTGGTACGTCCTTGGACGCCCCCCAGTCAAGCCCCTTATTGACCCATGACGCCAGCCGTTGTGGAGGGCACGAGCGAAAGGCAGGTGGCATCACCCATCTGGTACCCCTGGGAGCGGTGATGTAGAACCACTCCTGTTGCCATAAACCAAGCTCCTCTTGAAAAGAGCCCTCGGGCCATGGAGCCTCAACATTCTTTCTTATGACAGCCCCTCCGCACTCTGCTAGTTGCCCCCTGATCATCTTCGGTTCCACTTTGAAGGTTTTGAACCACAACCCGAAGTGAGGGGTAATGCGGAGGAAGGCTTCACATACGACAATAAACGATGAGATGTGGAGGATAGACTCCGGATCCAAATCATGAAATTCCAGCCCATAATAAAACATGAGCCCCCTCACGAAGGGGTCCATCGGGAAGCCTAACCCCCGAAGGAAGTGAGACATGAACACCACGCTCTCGCCAGGCTTGGGAGTGGGAGTAACCTGCCCTTGGGCAGGCAGCCTGTGCACAATTTCGCCGGTAAGATACCGGGCGTCTCTCAGCTTTAGCACGTCTTCCTCCGTGACAGAGGAAGGCATCCACCGGCCTTGCGGGTCGGAGCCGGACATCCTCGGAGGTCCAAAGAGCCTGAATCTAGAGCTTTGGGTGGTGGAACTCGAGCCGAGGGGCGGATTCGATTGAGATTGAAAAAGAAGGAATGAGCCTTGGTCTCGTTATAAAGAGGTTGGATACCAAGAGCCCTCCCCGTGACCGTTCGGGACTCGCCTTCGATAGGGGGCGCGCCAACGGGCACGACTGGGTTACCCACGCCCGTATTGATGAGAATCCCGGAATAAGGGGACACGATCTCTGCTTCGACAAGACGTGCCGAGGAAACCGCTTCGCTAAACGCGCTGAGGTGGAACAATAAAAACAATTCGCATAAAGGCTTGGCCATGGTGTGACGTCATGCCACAAAATGCGTCAGCAGATTAAATTTGTGTAATGATTATTCTCTCTACGGTGGTATGTGGAACTTACTTTGCAGAGCCGGACACTGTCCTGGTGTTCAAAATCTTCTATGAAGTATTCGGAGGAGGAACCCGCCTTGCAATGCCGAAGACAATATGCGCGCCGGACTCATCGTCATTGAAGCCTGGTTCAGGGGCTACTGAGGGAGTCCTGGATTAGGGGGTGTCCGGATAGCCAAACTATCACCGTTGGCCGGACTCCAAGACTATGAAGATACAAGATTGAAGACTTCGTCCTGTGTCCGGATGGAAGTTTCCTTGGCGTGGAAGGCAAGCTTCGTGATACGGATATGTAGATCTCCTACCATTGTAACCGACTCTGTGTAATCCTAGCCCTCTCCGGTGTCTATATAAACCGGAGGGTTTTAGTCCGTAGGACGAACAACAATCATACCATAGGCTAGCTTCTAGGGTTTAGCCTCTCTGATCTCGTGGTAGATCCACTCTTGTACTACCCATATCATCGATATTAATCAAGCAGGAGTAGGGTTTTACCTCCATCGAGAGGGCCCGAACCTGGGTAAAAACATCGTGTCCCTTGTCTCTTGTTACCATCCGCCTAGACGCACAGTTCGGGACCCGCTACCCAAGATCCGCCGGTTTTGACACCGACAGCCGTGCTCATCTTCGTGAGGGCGGCACTGTTCACTTTATTCCCTGAGAGGCATGTGTTTGCAAAGTCAGCGCGGAACTTGTATCGTTCGTGCAGCTTCGTGAAGAGGAGGTTGCGCAAATTCCCTCGGTCCTTATGCCTTAGGTTCTCAGTGTTGATCGAGACGGTGCTCCAGAGAATGCACCTGAGCTGAACCGAGTACCCCTTGACTAATTCTTTGGGCGCCGTTGGATTCCCCTCGGAGGACACTTCAGTAAATTCCTCCTTGACAGTGCCGAGCACGTTTGGGCGCCGGTCCTTCCGTTGCCTCTTCGGTTGGCTGCCATCTGTGCGTGCGCTGCCATCATCAGTGGTGGCATCCTTGGTGGCACCATCAGTGGTGTCATCCCCGACGCCACTAGGGGTTGTGTAGTCGGGATCGGTGTCTTCCGCGGCGTCCTCATAGCGGTGAGGTTCTTCCTCTATCTCCTGGGACAGCTCCCAGAATGCCTTGCCCGAACCGCCGGCCTCATCATTGTGGGCCATGTTTCGCTCTAAATAGGAAAAAAGTTTGGTCAAAAAGTTGGTTATTGTCAAGGGCCTACAAAACTGAATTTTGGAAATCTACAGAATGAACAAGCTAAGGGCTGCAAATGCCCGCAAGGCTTCAAGGGTGACGGCATAATGGCTCATTGTTATTTAAGGGTTGGTTTGTGAGGAATTATCATGGTCTCATCATTTAGGGTTTGTCGACACCGAGGCATCCTAAGATAATGCTTCTCAAGATTCAAGGCCGGAAGGAGGGCACGGTCCAGATATATATGTATTAAATATTTGTTGATAATAAGAAGTTGTTCAGGTGACAATGTGTGTACTGATTTTGTGGTTGTGTTGCGGACGTAGGTGGTCAGAATGATCAAACCACAGAATCACCCATTGGAGCTAAGTGGTAAAGCAAATATTTTCAAAAAGTATGAGAATATGATTTGCATAACAAGTGACAGAAATGTGTGGTTCGTAGGGCGGAGTCGCATTACTTCAACTGCTGGTTTTGGAGGGCAAAGCATTGTTAAATGGTCTAAGAGCCGGAAGAGCAACAAGAGGGCAAAACGAGGAAGGAATAAGAAGAGGAGGAAGGTTTGGTTCTCAAACATTGTTGAGACAATCTGTCCAATCGAAAGCTCAGAAACTGATGACACAAGCAGTGACAACGGAAACATTGCTAGTGGTGAAACAATGGTGGTCTTGCACGCCCAAGTATGTAAATAACATTTGTCCAATTAATTACAGTGTTTTTATTTCATTGATGGAACTGTGTGACAATTCAAGGGTCTAGTATGACAGCCTTTACAAGTTTAGGTGCATGTGGGCAGAGCAGAGCAGGGAGAAAACAACTAGGGGAATTCAAAACCCGGCCCATGCATTAGTCGCTAGTACCCCATATGTCCTATTTTTAGCAAATTCATGCTAAAATTCACCGAAAATTTCAGCATGACCTTTGCTGAAAATAGGACATATGGAGTACCCGAATTTGCCGGAACCGAAGTTAATCGACATTCCGGCAAACTCAAGGGCCTCTCGGGGTACCTGCAAAATCATTATCGAATGAAGGAATTGCACCGCACACTACTGCCTCACACTGCTGCCAAAATCATTATCGACATGCTGAATGCGTGATGCGGGTGTGTCGGTCTAAGAAAGAGACCAGTGCCTACTGCATACCAAGTTAACTCATGCTGACAGCAACAAACTTATAACAACATAAATGAAATTGCAGTTGTACGAAACAAAAAAATTCTGTCATACACAATAACAAATGAAATACAGAGAGGAACTTTGCTCTTCTCACTTATGAGGTATAGAGAGGAACTTTGCTCTGCTCACTTATGAGGTACAAAGAGCAAAAGAAATGTAATAAAAAATTACCGACATTAACAGTACTACATCGGTAATGTATACATATGGGGCCTTGCAAAAAGGAAGAACCTTCAAGCCACAATCATACATAGAGTGGCTGATCATATAAGCTATATTTAAATAAACATCAACTAAACTTGATAACAAGAAAAACTACAATCACATTGATACACACTGATCAATTCTTAAACTAATTCTAACCTGATTTATAAGTACTCATGGACACCAGTTGCATCAGCGGCACAACACTAGATTACACCACCTACCAAACCAGCCAAACAATCAAGCTAGAAATAGTTGGCTGCACCATGGCTAACCAAACTCCAACCTACAAAGTTAGCCATTTCTCCTAGCCAACTAAAAGACTCTGAACTTGTTCAGTTTCAGAAAAAATAAATCATCTTGCCAAAGGTAATATCAATATAGAAAAGGCCTAAACGGTTCTGTGGCAGTGAGGGTGGCAGTGAGGGTCATCGTCTTGCCAAAGGTTCTGTGGAAGGTTAAATCTGCGAGTACATAACTGAAGAGGTGGAGTTGAAACTAGCATCATGAACTACACCAACTGATATAGGTCCACACTGGTACACAACGCCATAGAACAGAGTCATCATCCAAGTACTAGAAATGACAAGAATTACCCAAGTTCTCCATGTACTGAACAAAAAGTATCATCATCCAAGTACTAGAAATGACAAGAATTACCCTAGTTCCCCATGTACTGATCAAAAAGCACATGCACATCTATCATTCACACACAAAATCACAAAGCATGAACTCTCAATATGGGACATAACAGCAGAGGAATATTTATCAGCTCAATCAGAGAACAATCAATGCAAGGGAATTAATTGCCCACAATCTCTTGTGCAGTTTCAAAAGAAATCTCAAACCACAAACATAAATCCTAGCCACTAATCAATTCTGCAGCACAACATAACAGCAGAAAGCTGTATTTTATCATCATACATCAGCCTAACAAGGTGCAAGCAGCAGCAACGACCAGTTAGGTGCCCTACCTAAATGGTAGTCAGAGCACTAACTAACTAGACTCGGCCTCGGGTGATTTGACACTCCGCAGCCTGTTGGAGCGCCGGACGGCGAAGGCATGAACTCGAGAAAGATAGAGGTTGCAAAGGGGGGAGAAGGAGGAGGGGGCTAAGCTTGATCGGAGGTAGAAAACAACCACAAAACCATCGCTGTCGTGGTCGCAGAAGGGGGCCGGAGCACGTCGTGGCCTTCCCCTTGCCCCTGCCGTTGCCGTGGTGGTGGTGGTGGCGCCAAGACGGAAGGAAGAGATGGGATCTGCAGCACCAAGGAAGCAACAGTACATGAGAGGAAGGAGATGGAGTTGGAGCACATGACTAGACGAGGAGGAGGGTGTACCCTGGGCTGCCGGAGCGGTGGGCGGCCGGAGCTGCG
>NC_041393.1:736995199-736995874 GCF_002162155.2 Triticum dicoccoides | reverse complement strand
TCGGAGGCGGTGGGGCGACGGACAGTGAGGCGCCGGGGCGATGGGAGGCGAGGCGACGGGGGCGTTGGGGATGGGGCGGCGCAGTGGGTCGGGGCAGCGGCGGCGGCGGCGTTGTGGGTGGGGGGCTGAGAGAGATATGATCCCGGGAAAGGGGATTGGGGATTTTAGTTGGGGGCAGGAGGGTTAGCAATGGCGCACCCCCTAGCGGTGCGCCATTAGTAAGTTTTTTTATAGCAATGGCGCACCTCATGGCGGTGCGCCATTAGTAACCTTTTTTTGATAGCAATGGCGCACCTCCTAGCGGTGCGCCATTAGTAATTTTTTTTAGATTTTTAGTTGCATTCATTTGTGAATTGGTAAAACATTAACTAAATAAATTATTAGCCTTCATTTGTGAATTAATATTAATTAAATAAATTATTACATTTAAGTACTTATCATTTAAGCAAACTTCTGGGATATGATTTTTATTTTTTCATATGTATCATTCATTTAATAGTTCACATACAAAAAATGTATATGCAGTCGTGATCCCGGCCGACCCGTTGGCGTACTCGATGCAGACGGAGGAGGCACGGCTCCTGGAATGGACGCAGGGGACCGCGGATGGTTCGCCCGGCTGGGCGCGCCGCAGTGGAGGGCCGGCAGCGGCGGCTTGAACCCTAGGTCTCGCTC
>NC_041393.1:736985278-736995059 GCF_002162155.2 Triticum dicoccoides | reverse complement strand
GAGCAGGGGAGGGTGCGGGGGGTCGTCGGCGGTGGTGGAGCGGGGGAGGGTGCGGGGGGTCATCAGCGGCGAGGGGGATCTGGCGAGGGGGGATAGCGCGCGATCGAGATGGAGGGGGATCTGGCACGGGGGGCGAGGGGGGAAGGGATAGAGGGGGGAAGGTTAGCAATGGCGCACCTCCCAGGGGTGCACCATAAGTATATCCATAGCAATGGCGCACCACTGAGGGGTGCGCCATAAGTAACTTTTTTTAGTTGCGTCTAATAATTTTTTATTTGTTATTTGAAAAAATTTATGAATATGAAAATATTTATGAATATGAAACAATATAATCAAATTTGTTATTTGAAAATATCATCAAATTTGTTATTTGAAAATATTTGAAAATAATTCATAAAAATTGGTATACCAATGGCCAGCGCACCTCCCAGGGGTGCGCCTTCAATATTTTTTTGGATTTTTAGTTTAATTCATTTGTGAATTGGTAAAACATTTATGAATATGAAAACATTTATGAATATGAGAACATTTATGAATACAATCGAGAAATGAAGGCTATAGTTTAAATACAATCGATCTTAGCTAGCTATCTGTTCACAATCTTCTTGCCCTTATTTTTCGCAAATGGAGTTCTTCTCTTGAACGGACGTCCTTTAGGTAGGGTGGTCCTGCTTCTTCTTGTGGTGTATGTTGGTACTTCATAGTCTTCGTCATGTTCCATCTTCGGGTCGCTGTACTTGTCGAAGTCTTGCTCATTGGCGATTCCATCCATTCCGATGATCTTCCTTTTGCCTGTCCTCACGACAACACGACTGGGCTTTGGCGGGTCGGTAATGAAGAAGTATTGGTCCACTTGGGAAGCCAGTACCCATGGCTCATTTTTCGCGGTGACGTTTGTGCCCGCTGTTTTGGATTTGGCTTCGGGTATAACCATGGTGGTGAAATACCGGTCTTCTTTTAGGACGCTCTTGGCCCATCTGACACGGAACATCGGGACCTTCTCTCCAGCGTAGCTCAGCTCCCAGATCTCCTCGATCCTTCCGTAGTATCTGTCCTTTTCGTTACCGGTGTAGGTTTCCATCGTTACCCTGGAGTTCTGATAACCATCGCTCTTCATGTCCTTTCCCTCGGTGTAGAATGTGTAGCCGTTGATATCGTACGCCTCATACGTCATCAGGTTGTGCTCGGCGCCCTGTGACAAGGCGAATATGAGTTGTTCTTCCGCAGAAGAATCCTCATGTAAAGGGTACGACAAAAGCTTCTCCTTGAACCAATGCGTGAAACATGAGTTATGCTCTTTGGTTATTTCTCTGTCTGTCCTCTGTTGGCCTCGGTCATTGTACATCTTCTCAATAAAGGTTTTGTGCTCTACCATCCAAGGATCAGCCACGTCTATATGTTGTAGAGCGACTAGGTTTGCTCTTTCAAAGTCGGCGAGTCGACCCTCGAAGTCGACATGCATTTCGCGGCGACCCTCACGGTGACCCCATCCAGCGAGCCTGCCGAGGTGCCTGTTGACGGGTAGACCAACGTGGTTCTCAATGCCTAGATAGTTCGTGCAGTAGGAGATACACTCTTCAGTCAGAAAGCCCCTGGCTATGCTTCCCTCTGGACGTGACATGTTGCGACCGTATCCTTTGATGACACCATTCATCCTTTCGAACGGCATCATGCTGTGCAGGAACATCGGCCCGAGTTGGATGATATCATCCACGATATGGACCGGAAGATGCACCATAACATCGAAGAATGCGGGCGGGAAGTACATCTCGAGCTTGCATAGTATGACCACGATCTCTTCTTGTAGCCTTCTGAGTTGCCTCACGCCAACCGACTTCCGAGAGATGACATCGAAAAAGTTGCATAGGCCAAATAGCGTTTCACGGACGTGCGCGTCCATGATCCCACGGATTGCAACTGGAAGTATCTGCGTCATCAGCATGTGACAGTCCTGAGACTTCATTCCGCTGAACTTCTCCTTCGCTGAGTCTATGTATCTGCTTATCTTCCCAGCATAACCGTAAGGAAGTTTTACTCCTATGAGGCAGGTGAAAAACTGATTGATCTCCTCCTGACTTAGAGTGAAGCATGCGGGAGGGAAGTCATTTTCGGTCTTCTTGGCCTTTTTGCCTTTGCGACGACTTTCCGTGTCCTGCTTCGCCTCATCATCATCATCATCATCATCATCATCATCATCATCATCATCATCATCATCATCATCATTATTATTAGCGTGAAGCTTCTCCCTGATGCCCATTGATTTCAAGTCTGCCCTTGCTTTCGGCCCATCTTTGGCCTCTCTGGCATGTTGAGCAGGGTACCGAGCAGACTCTCGCACACGTTCTTCGTGATATACATGACATCAAGGCTGTGAGGCACACAGAGGATCTTCCAGTATGGCAAGTCCCAGAAAACAGACCTCGTTTTCCATACCTTCAGCAGGGGCTCTGGCGCCTTTCGCTTCTTTCCCGGCTCTGGCGCCTTTCCCGGTGGTGGGAACTCTTTCCAATTTTTCAACAGCTCGTCTATTTCCTCGCCGTTCCTCGTACGCGGGGGTCTTCGGTGTTCGGTTTCACCATCGAGCAGATCCTTGCATTTTCTCCATGATTCATCGTCACGAAGCCACCTTAGATGTCCCATGAACACGGTTTCCGAAGACCCAGGATCTCTATCTAGCTGGCGATATGTTGTGTCATCCATGCACCTGACGCATCCAGAAAATCTGTGGACAACCTGCCCCGCGACATATCCGTAACCGAGATAGTCGTGCACCGTCGTGAGCAGTGTGGCTCTCATAGGGAAATATTCTTTCTCTGCGGCGTCCCACGTATTGGCTGCCGTTTTCCATAGCGTGTCTAGCTCCTCTTTCAGCAGACCTAGATACAAATTGATGTCGTTCCCTGGTTGTTTCGGCCCTTCAATTAGCATACTCATGTGAATGAACTTCCTCTTCATGCACAACTAGGGGGAAGGTTGTACATCCACACAAACACAGGCCAGGTGCTATGTGTGCTTCTCTGGCTGCCAAACGGATTGACTCCATTGGTGCTCGCGCCCAGCACGATGTTCCTTTTATTGTCCCCAAATTCTGGGTATTCGAAGTTCAACGCTTGCCACTGGCTCGCATCCTTAGGGTGACTCAGCATCTTGTCTTTTTATTTATCTCCGGATCATTTCCGTCATCTTCTCGCTTCTTCTCCTCCCTATCCGCGTGCCAACGCAGGAGCTTTGCTACCTTATGGTTCGTGAAATACTGCTGCAGACGAGGAGTGATCGGAAAGTACCACACCACTTTTCGAGGAGCATTCTTCCTCTTCTTGTATCGACTGACGCCGCACGTCGGACATATGGTAGACTCCGCGTGCTCGTCCCGATAAATGATGCAATTGTTCATGCACACATGGTATTTCACGTGCGGTAAATCCAGAGGACACACAATATTCTTCGCCTCCTCGAAACTGGTAGGGCACTTGTTCCCCTTGGGAAGACGTTCGTGCCAGAATGACATGTTCTCGTCGAAGCATCCGTCAGTCATTTTGCGTTTTACCTTCATCTCCAGAGCCATGAGCGTTACTTTCAGGCGGGTATCCTTGGGCCTGCATCCTTCATACAATGGAGTAACCGCGTCTATCTCCATTGGATCCAGCTTGGCTTTCTCTCGGGCAACAGCTCTTGCGTTATCCGTCTGATTGAGAAGCAACTCTTGAATATGAGGGTCCTGCACCCAGGCCATCGATGGTCCATCGTCGTCTGCTCGGGCATCTTCATCTTCATGATCATGCGCTTCGTCTGCTCCGGCATCTTCCTCATCATCATGTCCGGCATCTTCTACAAGATGACTGTGTCTTGGAGATTCTTCGTCTTCTCGCCCGCCCTCGCCGCGGTTGTCTTGCTCCCCTTCCTCATTTCTTCCCCGGCCCCCATGGACGACTTCATAATCATCTTCATCACCTTACCACTAATAGCCATCCATGAAACCATGCAAGAGCAGGTGGTCCCGCACCTGTACGGAATCCGAGTCCATAAGGCTCCTCAGCTTGCATCTTCGACACGGACATCTTATCTCCATCTCGTTCTTTTGAAGCATCTCGGCCTTCGCGGAGCTCAAAAACCAATTCACGATGCCTTCGGTCATCGTGCAGACCATGGTCGCCTGCGGGGTAGAGCAAAACGATATTTTAGAACCAAGAAAAAATTTGGCATGACTTTGCCTAAAAATAGGACCAAAATGAATGCATAGTGCCAAATTCTCGCCGAAACGGAAATGATTCAACATTCCGGCAAAATATTGGCAACTATCGCATTTCAAATACCGGTACCTGCAAACACAAACATATATGCAACACCACAAACAAACATAGATCTAGCTAGACCATAAAAAGTGCATGTGCATGTTGTTGGAGGAAAAAAAGTAGATCTACAACAAAAAGAAAGCTTTCCCCTTACTTACCTATCAAAAAAAAGTAATTTAACCACTTAATTTGGATGAATCTATGATGCAAATGAGGTGAGGAGGAGGAGGCAGCCGAGACAAGCTTGGAGGAGGAGGTGGAGAGAATGAAAGTGGGGAAAGTGAGTGCGGTAGGTGGCTATCCAAAATATCTAGCTGGTCCCAGGTTACTAATGGCGCACCACCTACAAATGCGCCGTTAGTAACCCTTGTTACTAATGGCGCACCAGTTAGGTGGTGCACCATTACTAGTTGTGCAAAAAAATAAATAATAAAAGATAGTAGTGGCGCACCGTGTGTGTGGTGCGCCATTAGTAGTTTGAACTAGTAATGGCGCACTACACACTGGTGCGCCATTACTAGTTATGAAAAAAAAGTAAAAAAATTGTTAGTAGTGGCGCACGGGGTGAGTGATGCGCTTACTAGTTAAAACTAGTAATGGCGCACTGTGCCCTGGTGCGCCATTACTAGTTTTGGAAAAAAAAGTTTGTTAGTAGTGGCGCACCGTGGGTGTGGTGCGCCATTAGTGTCCATCACACTAATGGCGCACCAACACATGGTGCGCCACTGCAATATAGTAGTGGCGCACCACATGTTTGGTGCGCCATTAATGTCTATATTATCTATAGCCCTTTTCCTAGTAGTGCGTGGAAACACCATGTCTGACTTTATCTCCACCCGTCACATCGTAGACCCTGCTGGGATGTCATCCACGCTCGACGCCATCAACATCCCGACACCTATCAAGGAAGAGGATGAGACCTGCCACATCATCGTCCAGCTCGAGAAATCCATGTGCAACATGGACTAGAGATGGACATAGGAGGATGAGAATTGTGCCACTAGGTCATCTCCAGGAACAAGCAACCAATGATAATCATCAGCTCATCCAGTCCCTAAGAAACAACATGACCAAGATGCAAAATCAAGAATTAATAAGGAGAGTTGATTTTTATTCGAATAACCCATGGCCAAGGGCTTATACAACCTCAATTGCTTACGAAACTAAGGTTTTTTCCTCGGGAAAACAAGAAGCGTGCTTCAGGATCAATTTACCATCCTAGACCAGGCAATACATTTCAATCAACACTCATATCAAGCTACAAATAGTTGTGTCCCTCAAAAGAACCTACAACTAGGTTTGCACCTAGACAACTACCCAACCCGAAGAGCAACTCTAGCACAATCGCCACATGCCCCTGCCGACTGTAATAATCACCGGTATGGAGGCTAAGATACTCTAGCTAAAAGGAATCAGCATCACCTCCTCACACTCCAATTAGTCCATGAGAAGGACCAATACAGGATGAAAAAGCAAGCAATTAGGAGAGATAAAAATTTAGGAAGAGCACACGGCTCAGGGCTTATACAGCTTCATGGCCTTCAACAAACAATGCATTTTTCCCATGAGAAAACACAGAGCATGCACCTCCATGCATATCGATTGAAAAAAGATCAAATTTCCGGGACCTAGAATAAAGGTCGTACATTAAAATCAACACCCAGAACCACCTGCAACTAGTCCTCTATCTCTCTCTAAAATATGCAGGAACCTGTCGTGAGAGGAGACATGACAACTACCTAACCTTTATACCAACTCTAGCAGAATCACCGTATGCACATGCCCTCTATAATAACCGCCATTATGAAGGCTAGAGAGGAAAAACCCACTCTAGCTACAAGAATTGCCATCACATCCTTCCACTCAATAGTTTCTAGAGGGTATGTGCTTTAAAAAGAGCGGTTTAGCCAGGAGTGGTGTTCTATAGAATGTGCTCCAGGGAACCCATTTTTTAAAATAAGAAAAATTGCAAAAAATCTCAATGTTTTCCTAAATTAAATATATTTGTTCTCAGAATATGTTCTGCATTTGATGTCAATGGAGATATCTACATCAGCTTACCAAAATTGGATCATGTTGAGAAGCTATGCAAGAAGAAACGTGATATTTTTGACTTGAAGTACATGAGTTTCCACTGAGTGGAGGAGGTAATGCAGTTGCCAGAGAATGAGGATGTTGCAATTACAACATATATCACTCCACTTGACGATTTGAGTGAGGATGATGATGAGGTGATCTCCCCATTAAAGAGAGCAAGGCAAGAGTAGTCATTGTTTATTTCTCTTAATAATTCTGGTGCTACCAAAATCACTAGACATTCTGTTATTCATGTGTGTTCTCTGTATCTTTCTCCGTTGAATTATGTAACTGATATGTTCACCTTCAGGATTATGCCATCTGTTTCTTTTGTCTTAAAAAACCCAGCGTTGCATTTTTCAAATCTCACCATATGCATATTCTAACATATGATGTATTGTGCTTTGCATTTTAAGGGCCTATTTTCGCACATGTGATTGTGAGAACATATAAATGGGATAACTACATGATTGAATGTCATGGTGCATCGATCCCCATAGGAACCATAATCACATGAGTCATGGAGAAGTATAATCTATAGGAAACTACGTGCCAGTTCATTCATTGACACCCGAACTCCACTGGCGTGCCTTACACAAGTAGCACCAACAATATCCTGCAAGTTGTTCTGCCACGGGCAGCTCATCTAGGCACACAGAAGTGTAATCTCGTGCACATTCTTTGAACGCATGGTCACGTTTGATGTGCAACCGTGCATCGCTGGACATCTGCATTCCCGTGTGCACGGCCATGGTCGGTAGCGCCTGTGTGAGGCATGTGCGCCCATGCGTGTGTGAAGGGCCAGTTTGTGTGTGTATGTGTGTGTGTGTGTGTGTGTGCACGCGCGCCCGCGTGTGTATGTGGCCCACGCACGGTGTACACATATCTGTCTATGGGGCATGCGTGCGTGCAGGTGTCCAAGGCATGGCTGGTGTGTGCGTTGGGCACGGCCTTGGTTTACAATCCTAGTTCCATAGAGAACTGTCAAACGTGACAGTCCTTTCCTTGTACCCCGCATGTATCATATGTATCTGTTGTAGTCCTTTCCTAGTTTACATGATCTCAACTAACACTCCACGATGCTGGCATGCGTGCCTATAGTGATGGGAGACGTTGGACCTCTGTGTATATGTAACCTGTACCTCTCGCATCAACAGAACAGCAGTGCAGGGAGGCTATCTTCTTTCTAACTTGGTATCAGTCGCCATGGCCTTCGAGGACATCTTCGGCGAGCTCCTCACCTCCGCCGCTCTGGCAGCCCGCTGCCCCTCCTGCCACTACATGGCCGTTTGCACCTGCCACAGCTAGGATGCTTTGCAGTACTGCGACCTTCCCCCTTCCAGTGCCCCAGACCTAAATCCAATTTGGAGTTGGCCTCTATGGCTTTTTCATGATAATATTATATATTAGAACATAAACAAAGACTAAAATTATACGAAGTGGTCCCTTCCAGAGGCAAGCAAGGGCTAGACGCCATGGGGCTTGCCGAAAAAGGGGGCTCAAATCGCACGAGGAAGTGTTGGAACCACGCCTCCTTTGCATGGATCCTAAATTCCTAATACGGGTATCCCAGAATTGTGTAATAAGGAAAATGGCAGCTCGTTCACAAACCAGACCATCTCGCGGGAAGGTTTAAGGATTCAGTGTGGTCATCCCTCCTTCCGGTGCCCCCAACCTAATTCCTGCTAGGATTTGACCTCTCTTTGTGTTTTCCATGATGCGATGACGTATTCCAACATAAAAAAGACTAAAAGTCACATGGAGTGGCCCCGTCCCCATAAATGCTACATCTGGATATCAGGGGATCCAAAGGAGAGGGTGGCAGATCAAATTGTGTGGGGTAGTATCAAAATCACTCATTTGCATGGGGTCCTAATATGGGTATTCAAGGGTTTTGCAGTGAGGAAAAAATTCCATGCAAAACACTAAACTAGCACCTCCTTCACAAGCCTGACCTTCTAGCGGGAAGATCCAGGGCTTCAATGTGCACCTCCCACATTCTGATGCTCCCAACCCAACTACTGGTAGGAGTTGGCCTCTATTTGGGTTTGTCCTGATCCTATGACATATTTCGATATGATGAAAGACTAACAGTCACATCGAGTGGCCTCTTCCATCTAAAAGCTATGGCTAGACGCCACAGGGCCTGCTAGAGACTGGAGCATATGAAATCACACGAGGAAGTGTTGGAGCCACTTCTACTTTTGCGTGGGATCCTAATATGTGTATCTATTGTTTGTGTAATGAGGAAAAAGTCAATACCAAACTTTGAAGTGGCATGTCCTTCACAAACCAGACCATCCGTATGAAGATTCTGTGATTTACTACGAACCTTCCCCCTTCGGTTCACCCAACCCAACACGTGATATAGTTGTCTCCCTTTATAGTTTTCTTGGTCTTATAACATATTTTAGCACAAACAAGTACTAAAAGTCACATGTAGTGGATCCTTCATAAGAAAACATTGGGCTAGACACCATAGGGCCCGTTGGAGAGTGTGGCGCATGAAATCATGGGAGGAAGTGTCAGAAGCATTCTTCCTTTTGCATGAGGTCATAATATGGGTATCCAAGTGTTTTGCAATGATGGAAAATTTAATACACAACTTTGAAGTGGCACCTACTAAACAAATCGGACCGCCTCACAGGAAGATCCAAGGCTTCAGTGCAGACCTCCCCCCATCAACATAAGGTCCTAGGAAAAGGAGCAAAGAAACTAAAATAAGAGAAAGTAATGAAACATGAATTTAAAGAAAAAAATATGGAACACGGGAAAAACAAAAAATGGTCTTTGCTAAGTTCTATTTGTCACACTCTCGGGAAAGGTTGTCTCTGCCGAGATCCCCGTGTCTGGCACTAGCCATCGGGGGCAAGGGACTTAGCAAAAATAACCCACATGCCTTTCTCCATTTTCCCTCTAAATTTAGAACCTACCCATCGTGGCACATCCCGCCTCCATACCTATATCACACCTCTGCCCCAGCTCCGCCTCCACTGTGCCCAGATCCGGACGTCGCCATTGCCCCTAGCCCACCCCTCTGGCACCCTCTCCTCGCTGGCCACCGGGTCAACTGTGATTGCATACCTCGACCGCACTGGTGTGGCTCGCCCCTCCTTCCTCACCTTGTCCCCATTCGTTTCTACCCTCTATGGCACAACAACACCGCTGGTGATGCCACTGTCTCTTTAGTTTGCCATTGGCCTGCTTTCCCCGTCCTGTTTCCACCATCGCCACTCGAGGCCCCGCGACTCCATGCGCCTCCCAGAGCTTGCTTCCCAAGACCGAGTTTGCCGCCGCGGCCTATGCAGTTTTTTCGAAAAAAATTGTATGTGGTTTGTGTGAGTGTTTGTGTTGTTGGTGTGTGTGAGTGTGAGTGTTTGTGTGATGGTGTGTGTGTGTGTGTGTGTGTGTGT
>NC_041393.1:736977331-736984848 GCF_002162155.2 Triticum dicoccoides | reverse complement strand
TATTTGTATGCATATGTGTTAAAACTATATATAAATGAGATTAATATACATGAACATCTTATATCTTATATCTTATATTTATATTTACTAATTGGAAGCACCATTGAAGCCTCCACATTAATCCTAGAAAACATGTGAAAATAACCAAAGGATTAAAAATTGACGGCCAAGATCTAATATATGGACCGTGAAGTCTTATTAAGAGTCCTACAGGCTTACAATGATAGCCAAACAAGTTAAATAATAGGAGAGAGAGAGAGAGAGAGTCCTGTCTTTTTAAAAGACCACATCCATATGAGATTGAACGTACCTGTGCAAAAGAAAAAAAGGAGAGAATCCTACCATTTTAAAAGAAACACTTATGCCAATTTAAAAAGGCCATGCATGACACGACCAGCTCTATGCATAATTTGTTAAAAGAATGTTGTGTGTACATCTGGGTACATGGAATAATGTTTCCCGATAGAATTAAGTGAATTAAATATCTCAATCAAAAATCACCACACACACACAATCACAAATATGTGTGTATATACCAATGCCGGCCATAAATTACACATACATATATAATCCAAAATTGTGTGATAGTGGTTTCTTCAAATGTTTTAAAAAATCTTAATTAATAAATTATCATTATTTAACAGTAGGAATGTGCTCACGTCCAGATAAATTGATACATAGGCATTGGCCCTATCAAACTATATAGCTAGAGTACCTGCTATAGTACACATCTATGAAGAGTAATGAAATTATAGCCTGGTCATAATTCACGGGTTGGATATTTTTTGGTTTCAGTTTGTCTTTGTGATGTGAATATATGATCATCTTAACGATTTTGTTACAGTTTTCTTTGTCAAAGTTCACCCCCGGACGATTTATGCATGTTGGCAAGTTGTTTCCTCTGACTATGTAACCTATTCATTTTATATGTATTCTAAATGGTGACCGGGGCATATATCAGTAGCCTGCACCACCATTCACATGGATTCTATAACCTGAGCAACAACCGAATTCCATAATTTCCATGTATAAAGATTGACATCTATAAGTAAACTATTCATTTTTATTTTATCTGCTACATTGATCCGGGGTGTTACGATGTTGGTGATAGCTAGCATGCAACTTATGTTGTAAAAATATATTGGAGTCTTCCTTTTGCACTAAAATCTTAAGCAAGTGGGAATGGTATTTCATGGCTGCATATCTCCCCAAATAGATTGACAAAATTAAATGTATACTTCTATGATAGTATTAAAACATACAAAGTTTGTGTTGGTCAAGCATTACTATAATATAACATAATTGATTTAGAATCACTAGCCTGTGCAGTAGCACGGGTTGATGACTAGTGACAAAAATCTCGATACATTGAAGGCCTATCAATATCTCACAGTGGTTACACATGTTGCAACTCCCGCTAGCTGGCATCAACCGTATGTCGTCATCGTCGACACACCCTCCGTTGGTCTACACGCCTTTGGTGCGAACAAGAAACTAATATTTTGGTTGGTGTCATTGTGGGCTTGTGAAATGAAGTTTTTCCCTAAGGAGATGCAGGAGAAGCTCCGACGTGTGACAGGCGTATTGGCCTATATTGGTAGGGAGGAAGGCTGGTGGAAGTCGCTAACATGCATGGGAATGGTGAATGTTGGAGTTAGCAAAATGGCCACATATTTTAGTGGAAGTCGAGGCTGTAGCAACATCATGATGTTGTGCCTATGTGAGATGTGGTTGACAGCTTGTTCGATATGGGGGCGAATGTATTTCCTTAGGTGATATATTCACAATACAGTTGGTTATGGGTTTGTGGCCCGTAAATTATGGACGGGGGATCTTAGAGGAACTTTTGGGGTCTTGGTTGTATTGCTCAAATATCTGCATTGGATGAGGTTCGAGGGTGTCGATGGTGTGAGGACGACGACCGCCTTGTGCCACCTTTTATTCTTTGGCTATATCTGGATCCGTGCAAGGTTTCCTCGGTGTGGAAGCGTGTCTTTGGCATGGTACAAAGACAATGGCTATTGGTCGTTCTTAAGAATCCGTCTTCTCCAAACAAGGAACGACTCTAGTTTGGCTTCTTTTGAGAGCAGGATTGTCCTTCGATGGTGGGAGTTTTCGTTGTTATGTGGTGTACGTGGAAGTCATCATGACCGATGTGTTAGAGGATCTCTAGGATACTCGTGAAAAGGCATATGCACCAAATCACATGCGGGGCGTGCTCCGTAATATTTAGGAGGTCGACAAGCTTGTGCGCAGACCAATACCTTAGCACAAACACATATTCACTAAGAAATAGAGACCATTTCGTTATTTAGTCTTTTTAGCATTTATTATCAATTTCTGATTCAATTTTATCCATTCAAATAGTGAATAAATAATGAAAACTTGAACTTAATTCAAAATAGCTAGTTCTGATGCTCAGGGCAAAATTCATTTGTGGAGCAATATTTGCATAGCTAAAGGTAGGCAATGTGTCTATTCGACATTGCTAGCGACTATTTAGGCATCTTAGAGTTGTCTAGTCCTCATCCTCGTCGTCTGAGGATATAGGAGCATGCCTTCGAGCTTGTCATTAGAGGATTCAGGGATAAGGGCCCCACTAATGGGCTATCAGTGAGCTGGTGATAAAGTTCCTCCAGCCGCTTCTCATCCATGATGGGCCGATAAGAAGGGACCTCTAGTTGATGATGCTCGTGGGTCTCATCCCTAGACATGACTCAACAACAGCAGTGATGATCCTCGTTGGCACAGTGGTCATCAGCGTCGCGGATTGTATGCTTGAGCTAGACGACGATCTGGCAGGTCTTTTCCTCCTCCACAATGGCTTGGGATGCTAAGGGGGTCTGTCATGGATGGTGTCCACTTCTTCGTCAAAGGAGTACCACGTGTGGCGCCCAATCTAACATTTGTCTCCCTGTAGGTGGAGCTAGATTTGACCTGGGCGTCGGCATGTGAGGACCCAGCCTTGTTGCCGCCATGGGTGGAGGAAGTGCTGACGGGGAGAGATAGCCCCGGGACCTGTAGAACAGCACGCACTAGCTAGTTCACCCAAAAGTTCAAACTATGAGAGAGGGCCGAACATTATACTCCAACACCACCCCTCACATGTATGCTCCTTTGGAGCTTATGACATGGACAAAGGAAGTGGGGGCAGGGCGCAATTATTTATTGCGTTTACTGGTTTTGAACATTGAACCCCTTGGTTACAAGTTTATGCACCTGGCCAGTTCACCCATGAGCTCAAGCTGACAGGGAACGATGAGCTATGCATTTATACGTCGACATTGCCCCTCGCGTGTGGCTCCCTCGGGCCTAAACGTGGATCAAAACTAGGCTGTAATTTAATTGCATCAATTAAGTCTTGAGCTCAAGACCACTTCGCTTCGATACCATATAATACTGCACGCACCAGCCAGTTCACCGAAAAGCTCAAACTATGAGAGAGGGTCAGACATTATACTCCAATAGCACCTAGGATCACACGTTCTTCTCTATAAGGCAGATAAGCTAGTACTAGGTGAAGCAACATGTCTTCATGGTCGGAGCGGCGACTGGACAGAGGAGGCGGTAGTGGATATATGTTTACAGTCGGTTATGCACGTCTTGTCGCCAAGCCGTCAGAGCAAGTACAATAGTGGATTTATGGCCCGCTTACATGGCACTTTTGCCTATGTGGAGGAGAGAAATGTGAAAAAGTAAAGGGAGTGGGCTCTCATGCAAGAGCATAGCTATATCACTACTGGAATCAGGAACTTTGTCGTCAGCCGTTTCTTTGCCATCAGCTAGCTGATGGCAAAGAGGGTCTTTGCCATCCGCTAGAAGAAACCTGACAGCAAAGAAAGTGTTTGCCGTCAGCTTCATCTTTGCCGTCAGCTAGCTAACGTCATAGAACCTTTGCCGTCCGCCAGCGGACGGCAAAGAGGCAGGGTGGCCCGATAGTGAGGGGCAGCTAACGGCCACTTTCTTTGTCGTCCGCTAGCTGATGGCAAAGAAACTTTAACGTCCATTGGCGGACGGCAAAAAAAGTGGCCGTTCTAACGTCTGTTAGGTAGGATCTTTGCCGTCAGCTAGCGGACGACAAAGAGCCTAGTGAAAGCACAAGTGCTACCTGGGTGATTTTGGTAATAAATGTCAACATATCTCTTGTTGGACTAACACTTTTACCTAGTATGTTTCAGATAAGTTCAACAATGAAGTGGCATGGACTAGAGGATGTGGAACCCCTTCAAGATGCTAAGGACAAAGGATTGGCTCAAGCTTCATGGACAAGACTCTACATTTTCTATTTTAGTGATCCAAGATCACATCGAGTCTATAAGAAAAGCAATACTATCAAGAGGGGATGAGGTGTTGCTTAATGGCTTGCTTGCTCAAAGTGCTTAGTGATATGCTCCGAAGCCCTCAACTACCTTCTCACATCCACATATGACCTAAACCAAAAGTCCAACTCGGCCCCACCAATTCTTTCTACCCGGAGCCACCGAGTTCAGATGTCATAGTCACTGCCACAAACCCTAGGCAAATTGGTCTTACCGATAGGGATCTCGGTCTCACCGAGATGGGATTGTAATCTCTTTGTGTATGTCCATTACCAAAATCAGTCTCACCGAGGTTGTGTAACCGGTCCTACCGAGATTCCAATGTAAAGTCTCTGGTTCCTTTTCTTAATATTTCGGTGTCACCGAGATGAGAGAATCGGTCCCACCGAGTTTGCCTGACCAACTGTTTGGTTAGCTTATTACCAAAATCGGACCCACCGAGTTTGTGTAATCGGTCTCACCGAGATTACGTTATGCCCTAACCCTAACCATATCGGTCCTACCGAGTTGCATGTCGGTCCCACTAAAAATCCTAACGGCCACTAGATTTGCTGAATCGGTCTGACCGAGTTTCTCAATTCGGTCCCACCGAGATTGGCAAGTTGTGTGTAACAGTTAGATTTTGTGTGGAGGCTATATATACCCCTCCACCTCCTCTTCATTCGTGGAGAGAGCCATCAGAACGAACCTACACTTCCAACTTACATTTTCTGAGAGAGAACCACCTACACTTGTGTTGAGGCCAAAATATTCCATTCCTACCATATGAATCTTGATCTCTAGCCTTCCCCAAGTTTCTATCCACTCAAATCTTCTTTCCACCAAATCCAAATCCTGTGAGAGAGAGTTAAGTGTTGGGGAGACTATAATTTGAAGAACAAGAGCAAGGAGTTCATCATCAACACACCATTTGTTACTTCTTGGAGAGTGGTGTCTCCTAGATTGGCTAGGTGTCACTTGGGATCCTCCTACAAGATTGTGGAGTTGAACCAAGGACTTTGTAAGGGCAAGGAGATCGCCTACTTCGTGAAGATCTACCGCTAGTGAGGCAAGTCCTTCGTGGGCGACGGCCATGGTGGGATAGACAAGGTTGCTTCTTCGTGGACCCTTCTTGGGTGGAGCCCTCCGTGTACTTGCGCAGCCGTTATCCTTCGTGGGTTGAAGTCTCCATCAACGTGGATGTACGATAGCACCACCTATCGGAACCACGACAAAAACATCCATGTCTCCAATTGCATTTGAATTCTCAAATCCCATCCCTTTACATTCTTGCAAGTTGTATGCTTTACTTTCCGCTGCTCATATACTCCTTGCATGCTTGCTTGTTATGTATTGTGATTGTTAAACTTGTGAAAAAACTCCACTTAAACTCAAAGAAATTAAAAACTGCTATTTTTAGCACCGAGTGTCTAATCACCCCCCCTCTAGACACCTCTTCTCAATCCTTTCAATTGGTATCAGAGCTTTGGTCTCCATTGCTTTGGTTTAATCACCATTGGAGGAAGATGGATGAGTCTACTTTGGGGAGTCTTAGACATAGAGTGCCTATACTTGATGGAGAGTATTTTCATGAGTGAAAAAATGAGATGCTTGTGATTTTCAATCAATATCATTTGAACAAGTACATTTCTAGCCCTTGTGCACCTCATGTTGATCCTTTGCATCCTACCCTTGATGAGTCAATTGACATGATTAGAAATCTTAGAACTGTTAATCTTATCACTCGAGGCTTGCCTAGAAACTTGATTAGAAACTTGCCTACTATTGAGTGTGCCTACACTATATGGAAATTTCTTGAGGAACGATTTCCGAATTATTCCTTGAAGAATCTAGATGAAATTCTCCATAAGTCTATTGCCTTGAGTAAGATGAATTCCAATGATCCTATGTTTGGTGATTGTCTATTTGAACTTACAAATCTTATGGGTGCCAAAGGAAATGTTGGAATCATTAGCAATATTATCTCCGAAGCTACTAGACTTCATAAAGGAGATCATTGTCAAACTCACTCTAACGAATCACCCTCTCTAGGAATTGACCCACCACATGACGATGTTGAACATGGATACTATGATGAGGATGATGATAGTGACTTTGATATTGATGATGCAATGAGATACTTTGGTCTTATGGCAAATCTTTGGGGATATGTGACAGGAGGAAAGGAATGGGTTCTTGATAGTGGGTGTACCGATCACATGACCAGAGATAAAGATATGTTTCGTGAGCTTGCTGAAAACGATGGTCCTCGAAAGTATGTCACTTTCGGTGATAACTCAAAGGGTAAGGTGGTTGGCCTCGGTAAGGTGGCCATCTCCCATGATACCTCCATTCAAAATGTTATGCTCATTGAATCTCTTGGCTACAACCTACTTTCAGTATCTATACTTGCTGATTTTGGTTTCAATGTCCTATTTACTGAAGTAGATTGCCAAGTGTTTCATACAGATAATCATAAAATGGTCTTTACCGGTATACGTAGAGGTGATCTTTATGTTGTTGATTTCACTAAAAAGGCTCAACCTAGAACTTGTTTTATTGCTAAATCTTCTAAACGTTGGTTATGGCATAGACGATTAGGTCATGTTGGTATGCGAAACCATGACAAGCTTATTAAAGGAAATCATATCCTTGGCGTTAACGATGTCATATTTGATAAGGATAGACTTTGCAGCGCTTGTCAAGATGGTAAACAGGTTGGAGGATGGCATCCCGTGAAGAACATCATGACCATAAGGAGGCCACTCGAGCTTTCACATGGATCTTTTTGGTCCCAACGCTTACAAGAGTCTCGGTGGAAATTCTTTTGGTCTAGTTATAGTTGATGGTTTTTCAAGATTTACGTGGGTGTTCTTTCTCGATGATAAATCGCAGGTCCAAAAGATCTTTAAAAACTTCCCTAGGAAGGCCCAAAATCAATTTGAAGTGAAGATGAAGAAGGTTTGCAGCGACAATGGAACGGAGTTCAAGAATGCAAATGTGGACACCTTTCTTGACGAAGAAGGGATTTCACATGAGTTCTCGGCTACATACACACCTCAACAAAATGGAGTTGTTGAGAGGAAGAATCGGACGCTCATCGAAATGGCAAGAACAATGCTTGATGAGTACACGACGCCGAAGCACTTTTTGGCAGAAATGGTTGAGACAGCTTGTCATGCAACAAATCGCTTGTATCTTCACAAGCTACTCGGCAGG
>NC_041393.1:736957398-736976823 GCF_002162155.2 Triticum dicoccoides | reverse complement strand
GTAACAAACCCCAAGTTGGATACTTTCGAGTATTCGGCTCAAAGTGCTACATTCTTGATAAGCATCGTCGTTCTAAATTTGCTACTAAGTCTCATGAAGGTTTCCTACTTGGTTATGGCTCAAACTCTCACACTTACCTTGTCTACAATAATTTCACCAGAAAGGTTGAAGAGACGGTAGATGTGAAGTTTGATGAAGCTAACGGCTCGCAAGTAGAGCAATTGCCAATTGATGTAGGAGACAAAGACCCCTCGGAAGCAATCCAAGACTTGTCTATTGGCAAGATTCATCCAACGGAGGTGAAGGAGAGTACCTCGTCCGTCCAAGTGGAAGCTTCTACCTCACGACAAGGTGAACCAAGAGTTGATACGGAAGCATCCACAAGTGGGACACACCAAGATGAAGAAAACGAGGAAGTACACCAAGAACTTCAACAACCTCCTTCTCCACCACGACAAGAGAACGACAACGCCAACAATGAAGAAGGCCAAGAAGAAGAACAAGATGAAGAATATGTTCAACCAAGACCCAAGCAAAAAGCTTTCACGAGTTCGAGCAAGAATTGCTAAAGACCATCCCGTGGAGCAAATCTAGAATGATATCCAAACCGGAAGAAGCACTCGCTCTAAAACTCGTTTAGCTAACTTTTGTGAACACTATTCATTCATCCCTAGCATTGAACCCATGAAGGTTGAAGAAGCATTGGAAGATCCGGATTGGATAAACGCCATGCATGAAGAGCTACACAACTTTGAGATAAATCAATTTTTGACATTGGTTGAGAAGCCCGACAACAACCACAACATATCGGTACCAAATGGGTGTTTCGGAACAAGCAAGATGAAGATGGAAAAGTTGTTCGTAACAAAGCACGTCTTGTCGCCCAAGGCTACACACAAGTCGAAGGTATGGACTATGGTGAGACATATGCTCCCGTTGTTAGACTTGAGTCCATTTGCATCTTACTTTCCTATGCTAATCACCATGATATCACCTTGTACCAAATGGACATTAAAAGTGCCTCTCTAAATGGTGAAATAGAGGAGGAAGTCTATGTTAAGCAACTTCCTGGATTTGTCAATCCTAAGAAACCTAATCATGTTTACAAACTTCACTAAGCTCTTTATGGACTTAAACAAGCTCCTAGAGCATGGTATAAATGCTTGACCAAGTTCCTTATTGAAAAAGGCTTTGAAATTGGTAAAATAGATTCTACTCTTTTTACTAAAAGGCTTAATGGAGAACTATTTGTGTGGCAAATTTATGTCGATGATATTATATTTGGATCAACTAACCCTCATTTTAGTGAAAAGATTGGAAAGCTAATGTCGGAGAAGTTTGAGATGTCTATGATGAGTGAACTCAAATTATTTCTTGGTTTGCAAATCAAGCAAACTAAGGAAGGTACCTTTGTCTCTCAAACGAAGTACACCAAGGACTTATTCAAGAAGTTCAATATGCAAGAATGCAAAGGTATGTCTACACCCATGCCTACTAGTGGACATCTTGATTTGACCAAGGATGGTGAACCGGTTGATCAAAAGGTTTATCGCTCTATGATTGGTTCATTGTTATACCTATGTGCTTCACGTCCCGGTATTAAGCTAAGTGTGTGCATGTGTGCACGATATCAAGCTACTCCTAAAGAATGTCATCTTAAGGCCGGGAAAAGGATAGTGAGATACTTATTCCATACACCAAACTTTGGCATTTGGTATCCAAAGAGGGCCTCTTTTGATCTTGTTGGCTACTCCGACTCAGACTATGCAGGTGACAAGGTTGATAGAAAGTCCACTTTGGGTACTTGTCAATTTCTTGGTAGATCTCTTGTATCTTGGCTTCCAAGAAACAGAACTCGTTATCCTTATCCACCGCCAAAGCGGAATACATTGCTGCTGGTTCATGTTGTGCTCAATTACTTTGGATGACCCAAACTCTTAAAGATTATGGGATATATGTGAAACATGTTCCATTACTTTGTGACAAAGAAAGTGCTAGCAAGATTGCTCACAATCCCGTGCAACATTCTCGAACTAAGCATATTGAAGTCCGTCATCATTTCATTCGAGATCATGTTGCTAAAGGGGACATTAATCTTAAGCATATTCACACCGAAAAACAATTAGAGGATATTTTCACTAAACCACTTGACGAGAAAGTGTTTTGCAGGTTGAGAGGTGAATTGAACATCATTGATGCTTCAAACTTGGAGTAGGAACTCCATTTGACACATGCAAGACATGAGCCTATGACTAATCCTAGATATTTCTCTTATGATGACTATCTTATGACTTGGATATATTTGCACCTTGCATGTTATCTAACCCTTGTAGGGACTTGGGTGAATCTAAGTCTATGAGATTGCAACTCACTCACATCTTGAGGAATCTCTACATCACCAAGTCTCTACACAATGGTGGTTGAAGACAAGGAAGCATGAAACCATTCACACATATCCTTTGACAAATTCTATGTTGAGTTTCATGACTGTCATTGTGGATACACAAGTGCTCTTCCTTGCAAAAACTAACCCATGTAGGAAGATGAACTCAAATTCCAAAGTGGTGGTGCTCCCAACTCTTGATGAGCTACATCAACCTTGAGCAACCCACACAAGTTCAACTACATGATCACAATCAACACCACCACCCAAGGTATGTTATTCCATCTTAGGGAAGCTTTACTCCAAGGCATGAGTCAAAGCACCTCAATAAGATGTGAATACATCAAAATGCTTAAACGAAAAATGGTAACCCCATTTTACGCTCAAACAATGAGTATGAACTATGATCAAGTGATCTCACTTGACTCCTAAGTCAATATACTCTAACATAGGTGACTTTGTCGCCGACCAATTCTAGCAAGATGAAGTTCTCTTGCGTTCTTTTCTGTGCTCTTGCATTTTGTCTCATGCATATTTGTTTCCCCTTTCAAAAAAAACTTCATCTAGATTACTTTTAAGTTTCTTCTCTTTTATTTTATGTTCTGCATTCCCTGCATCCAATTCATTGCAAATCTTTTAGTTAATTCCTTGAAAATCCTTGTAAGATCTTACTTGTCTAATGAGCTGAGGTGACAAGTGTTTTCTCTGTGATGAACTCAGTCCCACCAGTCTGTTGTTTTCGGTTCAACCGAATCCTTTCGGTGCAACCGAAGCATAATACTTGGTGCCACCGATTTCACTACAGGAAAGACATTTTGCCACTTGTTCCTGTATTACTTTTGATCTAGCTCCACTCAATGAACCTTGTCCTCTACCAGCATCACATTTAACTTGTTGCTTTGTTCTGTGACTCAAGGACCAAACCTATTCATGACAAATTCCAGAAGCCCTTCTCGGAAATTGATATCAAAGGGGGAGAGAGAGATCACATCAAAGCTTAATCGTATCTCTAGGGGGAGAGAATACTCAAGGAGAGAGTAATCTTCAAGGATCAGATATGCTTGGTGTTCAAGAGGAGAGATGTTACATGTCTTCTAGAGGGGAAAGACATGTTCATACGTTCTTATTTGCATTAGCTCTGTTCATTTGTTTCTTTGAGCTCTGATTTTTTGCTTCTTTGAGCTCTGATTTTCTGTTCCCTATCTTCTCCCAGTATCCCACGCTAGATTCAGGGGGAGCAAGACATCCAAGGGAAAGAAATTCTTTGTATTCTTTGCACATCTTTACCTTTGGGTACATGTCTATATCCAATGTGGTACTCAGTACTCACTCTCTACATGGCATCCAAGTCTTGGTACTCTTGTGGTTTCTTTTGCTTGCTCTGGCTAGTAGGTGCATCTATGTTATCTAACCCTGTTTACGCAGGTTCACTCCATCCAAAGCCAACTCAAGACCACAAGGTAAGTATATGCATCATAGTCATGTGTATGAGGAATTCTTGCTAATGTACATGTTGTTTGCAAGAAGGACTCATGAGCATGAAGGTACATTTCCCACATTCACATCTTTTGCTCTGATGCATATAGCCAAGACACATGTAACACATTGCCTACTCTATCATGGTTATGCACTTACATGCTTCTATACTCAATATTCACTTGACCGCATACATGTAGGGGGAGCCTATGCATGTTACATGTCAGTCCAAAGCTTTACTTGCTATTCTCTATATCTTTATCTAAAGCTTTGATGTATGTTGTCATCAATTACCAAAAAGGGGGATATTGAAAGCACAAGTGCTCCCTGGGTGATTTTGGTAATTGATACGTCCATTTTGCATCATGCTTTTATATCAATATTTATTGCATTATGGGCTATTATTACACATTATATCTCAATACTTATGGCTATTCTCTCTTATTTTACAAGGTTTACCATGAAGAGGGGGAATGCCGGCAGCTGGAATTCTGGCTCGAAAAGGAGCAAACGTTGGAAACCTATTCTGCACAACTCCAAAAGTCGTGAAACTCCACGAAACAACTTTTTGGATTTAATAAGAATTTATGAGCGAAAGAAATAGGCCAGGGGGGCCACACCCTGTCCAGGAGACAGGGGGGCGCGCGCCCCCATGTAGGGCGTGGCCTCCTATCTCCTGGGCCCCCTGGTGGGCCTCCGGCGTCCATCTTCTGCTATATCATCACTTCTACCCTGGAAAAAATCGTGGGCAAGCTTACGGGGCGAAACTCCGCCACCACGAGGCGGAACCTTGGCGGAATCAATGTAGGGCTCTGGCGGAGCCGTTCTGCCGGGGACACTTCCCTCCGGGAGGGGGAAATCATCACCAACGTCATCACCAACGATCCTCTCATCGGGAGGGGGTCAATCTCCATCAACATCTTCACCAGCACCATCTCCTCTCAAAACCCTAGTTCATCTCTTGTATCCAATCTTGTATAAAAACCACAAATTGGTACCTGTGGGTTGCTAGTAGTGTTGATTACTCCTTGTAGTTGATACTAATTGGTTTACTTGGTGGAAGATCATATGTTCAGATCCTTTATGCATATTATTACTCCTCTGATTATGAACATGAATATGCTTTGTGAGTAGTTACGTTTGTTCCTGAGGACATGGGAGAAGTCTTGCTATTAGTAGTCATGTGAATTTGGTATTCGTTCGATATTTTGATGAGATGTATGTTGTCTTTCCTCTAGTGGTGTTATGTGATCGTCGACTACATGACACTTCACCATTATTTGGGCCTAGAGGAAGGCATAGGGAATTAATAAGTAGATGATGGGTTGCTAGAGTGACAGAATCTTAAACCCTAGTTTATGGGTTGCTTCGTTAGGGGTCGATATGGACCCATATGTTTAATGATGTGGTTAGGTTTACGTTAATACTCATTTTTTAGTTGCGGATGCTTGCAATAGGGGTTAATCATAAGTGGGATGCTTGTCCAAGTTAGGGCAGTACCCAAGTGCCGGTCCACCCACATATCAAATTATCAAAGTACCGAACGCGAATCTTACGAACGTGATGAAAACTAGCTTGACGATAATTCCCAATGTGTCCTCGGGAGCTCCTTCTTCATTATTAGAATTTGTCCAGGCTTATCCTTTGCTACATAAAGGATTGGGCCACCTTGTTGCAATTTATTTACTTTGTTTTCTTTTTGCTTGTTACTATTTATCTTATCACAAAACTATCTATCACCTACTATTTCAGTGCTTGCAGAGGAAACCTTACTGAAAACCGCTTATCATTATTTCCTTCTACTCCTCGTTGGGTTCGACACTCTTACTTATCGAAAGGACTATGATAGATCCCCTATACTTGTGGGTCATCAAGACTCTTTTCTGGCGCCGTTGCCGGGGAGTGTAGCGCTTTTGGTGAGTGGAACTTGGTAAGGAAACATTTATATAGTGTGCTGAAATTTTCTGTTACTTTTAACTATGGAAACTAATCCTTTGAGGGGCTTGTTTGGGGTATCTTCACGCCAACCAGAAGAGCAAAGAGATTCTCCTCAACCTACTGAACCTTATGAAAATATTCACTTTGAGATTCCTTCGGGTATGATAGAAAAACTGCTAGCTAATCCTTTTGCAGGAGACGGAACATTGCATCCCGACTTACACCTTATCTTTGTGGATGAAGTTTGTGGATTATTTAAGCTTGCAGGTATCCCCGATGATGTTGTCAAAAGGAAGGTCTTCCCTTTATATTTGAAGGGAGATGCAATGACATGGTATAGGCTATGTGATGATACGAGATTTTGGAATTATAAGCGACTGAAGTTGGAATTTCACCAGAAGTTCTATCCTATGCATCTGTTTCATCGTGATCGCAATTACATATATAATTTCTGGCCTCATGAAGGAGAAAGCATCGCTCAAGCTTGGGGGAGGCTTAAGTCAATGTTATATTCATGCCCCAATCATGAGCTCTATCAGGAAATGATTATTCAGAATTTTTATGCTCGGCTTTGTCTTGATAATCGCAACCTGCTCGATACTTCCTATGCTGGTTCCTATATGCTGAAGACTATTGATTTCGAATGGGACTTATTGGAAAGAATTAAACGCAACTATGAAGATTGGGGTTCCGACGACGGTAAGGAGTCAGGTATGACACCTAAGTTCGATTGTGTTAAATCTTTTATGGATACCGATGCTTTCCGTGGATTTAGCTCTAAGTATGGACTTGACTCTGAGATAGTAGCTACTGTTTATGAAACTTTTGCTACTCACGTTGAGCTCCCTAAAGAGAAGTGGTTTAAATATAATCCTCCTGCTGAAGTGAAAGTAGTTGCACCTATTACAGTCGAAGAAAATATTATTACATATAGTGATCCTACTGTTCCTACTGATTATGTCGAAAAACCTCCTTTTCCTGTTAGAATAAAAGATCACACTAAAGCTTCGACTGTTGTTTGTAAGAGTAATACTAGGACCTATACACCTCCTGATCAAATTAATGTTGAACCTGGTATTGCTATGATTAAAGATCTCTTGGATGATGACTTAGATGGGCATGTTATCTCTTTCTTGGGTGAAACTGCTAATATTGCTAGACCCGATACTAAGACACGTACACCTTTTGTAGGCACGCCTGTTATTTCTGTTAAAATAGGAGATCATGGTTATCATGGCTTATGTGATATGGGTGCTAGTGCTAATGTGATACCTTATGATCTTTATAAAGAAATTATGCACGATATTGCACCTGTTGAATTAGAAGACATTGATGTTACTATTAAGCTTGCTAATAGGGACACCATTAAAACTATTGGGATTGTTAGAGAAGTTGAAGTCTTGTGTGGGAAGATTAAATACCCTGCTGATTTTCTTGTTCTTGGTTCCCCACAAGATGATTTTTGTCCCATTAATTTTGGTAGACCCTTCTTGAATACTGCTAGTGCTAAGATTAATTGTGAAAAGAATATTGTCACTGTTGGCATAGATGGTATGTCTCATGAGTTTAATTTCACTAAGTTTAGTAGACAACCTCGTGAAAGGGAACCACCTAGTAAGGATGAAATTATTGGTCTTGCTTCCATTGCTGTTCCTCCAACTGATCCGTTAGAACAATATTTGTTAGACCATGAAAACGATATGTTTATGAAGGAAAGGGAAGAAATAGATGAAGTGTTCCTTAAACAAGAACCTATGCTAAAACATAACCTTGCCGTTGAAATTCTCGGGGATCCCCCTCCACCCAAGGGTGAGCCCGTGTTCGAACTCAAACCCTTACCTGATAATCTCAAGTATGCTTATCTTGATGAAAAAGAAAGATATCCTGTTATTATTAGTGCTAACCTTTCAGAGAAAGAAGAAGAGAGATTATTGAAAACTCTGAAGAAGCATTGAGATGCTATTGGATATACTTTGGACGATCTTAAGGGCATTAGTCCCACATTATGTCAACATGAAATTTCAGTGGAGAAAGATGCGAAACCAGTTAGAGATCCTCAAAGATGATTAAATCCCAAAATGAAGGAACTGGTAAGAAAGGAGATCCTAAAACTCCTTGAGGCAGGAATTATTTATCCCGTTGTTGATAGTGAATGGGTAAGCCCTGTCCATTGTGTCCCTAAAAAGGGAGGTATTACCGTTGTTCCTAATGATAAAGATGAATTGATCCCGCAAAGAATTATTACAGGCTATAGGATGGTAATTGATTTCTGTAAGTTAAATAAAGCTACTAAGAAAGATCATTACCCTTTACCTGTTATTGATCAAATGCTAGAAAGGCTATCCAAACACACACATTTTTGCTTTCTAGATGGTTATTCTGGCTTCTCTCAAATACCTGTGTCCGCGAAGGATCAATGTAAAACTTTCTTTTACTTGCCCTTTTGGTACTTTTGCTTATAGACGTATGCCTTTTGGTTTATGTAATGCACATGCTACCTTTCAAAGATGCATGATGGCTATATTTTCTGATTTTTGTGAAAAGATTTGTGAGGTATTCATGGATGACTTCTCCGTCTATGGATCCTCTTTTGATGATTGTTTGAGCAACCTTGATCGAGTTTTGCAGAGATGCGAAGACACTAGTCCCGTCCTGAATTGGGAAAAGTGTCACTTTATGGTTAATGAAGGCATTGTCTTGGGGCACAAGATCTCCGAGAGAGGTATTGAAGTGGATAAAGCCAAAGTTGATGCTATTGAAAAGATGCCATGTCCCAAGGACATAAAAGGTATAAGAAGTTTCCTTGGTCATGCCGGCCTTTATAGGAGGTTCATTAAGGACTTCTCTAAAATCTCTAGGCCTCTGACTAATTTATTGCAAAAAGATATTCCTTTTGTCTTTGATGATGATTGTGTAGAAGCATTTGAAACACTTAAGAAAGCCTTGATCACTGCACCTATTATTCAGCCACCTGATTGGAATTTACCTTTTGAAATTATGTGCGATGCTAGTGATTATGCTGTAGGTGCTGTTTTAGGGCAAAGAGTCGATAAGAAATTGAATGTTATCCAGTATGCTAGTAAGACTCTTGATACTGCCTAGAGAAATTATGGTGCTACTGAAAAAGAGTTCTTAGCAGTTGTGTTTGCATATGATAAGTTTAGACCTTATATTGTTGATTCCAAAGTTACTATTCACACTAATCATGCTGCTATTAAATATCTTATGGAAAAGAAAGATGCTAAGCCTAGACTCATTAGATGGGTTCTCTTTCTCCAAGAATTTGATTTGCATATTATTGATAGAAAGGGAGCTGAGAACCCCGTTGCAGACAACTTGTCTAGGTTAGACAATGTTCTTGATGACCCACTGCCTATTAATGATAGTTTTCCTGATGAACAATTAGCGGTTGTCAATGCATCTCGTACTGCTCCTTGGTATGCTAATTATGCTAATTACATTGTTGCTAAATATATACCGCCTAGTTTCACATACCAGCAAAAGAAAAAGTTCTTTTATGATTTAAGACATTACTTCTGGGATGATTCACACCTTTATAAAGAAGGAGTAGATGGTATTATTAGACGTTGTGTGCCTGAGCATGAACAGGAACAAATCCTACGCAAGTGTCACTCTGAATCTTATGGAGGACACCACGCTGGAGATAGAACTGCACACAAGGTACTACAATCTGGTTTTTATTGGCCTACTATCTTCAAAGATGCTCGTAAGTTTGTCTTATCTTGTGATGAATGTCAAAGAATAGGTAACATTAGTAGACGTCAAGAAATGCCTATGAATTATTCTCTTGTCATTGAACCATTTGATGTTTGGGGCTTTGATTATATGGGACCTTTTCCTGCCTCCAATGGTTATACACATATTTTAGTTGCTGTTGATTACGTTACTAAGTGGGTAGAAGCGATTCCAACTAGTAGTGCTGATCATAACACTTCTATTAAAATGCTCGAAGAAGTTCTTTTTCTGAGGTTTGGAGTCCCTAGATATCTTATAACTGATGGTGGTTCACACTTTATTCATGGTGCTTTCCGTAAGATGCTTGCTAAATATGATGTCAATCATAGAATCACATCTCCTTATCACCCGCAGTCTAGTGGTCAAGTAGATTTGAGCAATAGAGAGCTCAAATTAATTTTACAAAAGACTGTGAATAGATCTAGAAAGAATTGGTCCAAAAAACTTGATGATGCATTATGGGCCTATAGAACTGCATACAAAAATCCTATGGGTATGTCTCCATATAAGATGGTTTATGGAAAAGCATGCCATTTACCTCTTGAACTTGAACATAAGGCATATTGGGCTATTAAAGAGCTCAATTATGACTTCAAACTTGTCGGTGAGAAGAGGTTGTTTGATATTAGATCACTTGATGAATGGAGAACCCAAGCATATGAGAATGCCAAGATTTTCAAAGAAAAAGTCAAACGTTGGCATGCTAAGAGGATACAAAAGCGTGAGTTTAACGTAGGAGATTATGTGTTATTATTCAACTCTCGTTTAAGATTTTTTGCAGGAAAACTTCTCTCAAAATGGGAAGGTCCCTACGTTATCGAGGAGGTCTATCGTTCTGGTGCTATAAAAATCAACAACTTCGAAGGCACAAATCCGAGGGTGGTTAACGGTAAAAGAATTAAACATTATATTTCAGGTAATCCTATCAATGTTGAAACTAATATTATTGAAACCATAACCCCCGAGGAATACACAAGAGACACTTTCCAGAACGTTTCAGACTCCAAAAAGGCATAGGTTCGTGGTACGGTAAGTAAACCGACTCCAAAACAACTCTAATGGCAATTTTATCAGTTTTGGATTATTTAAGAATTTTAGGAAGAAAGAAGTAGTCTGAAAGGGACACGAGGCTACCACGAGAGAGGTGCCCCCCTATAGGGCGCACCCCTATCTCGTGGGCACCTCGTATGCCCCCCGGACTCCGTTTTCTTCTATGTTACGTATTTTGGTCGGTAAAAATTCATTATATATACTCCCAAAGGTTTTGACCACTGTATCACCCAAATATCTTCTGTTTTCGTTTCGAGTTGTTCCTATTGCAGAATAAAGCAAGATGTCTTCTCAGGAATCAGTTGGGGAGAGCCGGGTGTCTTACCCAACTCCAGGTCCAGGAGCAAACAGTGATGCCTATCACTTTGGACCATCAACGAAGGATGAGATGGAGGCTGATTTGAAAAGGATAGATGCCATGGAGGAAGATCAAGAAGTTACCTCTCGTCTCCAAGCAAAATTTACTATGGGGGAAGTACCTAGCCTGGCTGTCCCTGCTTCGGTCATTCCTTCCAACTCTAGATTTCTTTCTTATGAAAATATGAAAAAGAGTTTCATGTGTTCTCCAGAAGCTATGAAGCATCCTTGGGTAAAAGGAGCTTTGGCCGTTACGGGCAAGCTCCGTAAATAAATTATGGACCTCAAACAACAAGTCAATAAGCTCGAGGAGGAGAACCGTATCCTGAAGGGCATCATCTCCAAGAAGATCATAACACCAACCGTGAAGAAGGAGAAATAATCACATGGGTATGGGCACTCCCCTTGGCAACTGCCAAGCTTGAGGGAGGTGCCCCGGTATCATATCACCATCACACTCCTATCTTTACCGCTTTATTTAGTTCGATATTTTTAGTAGTATCTTGATCTAGTAGATTGAAGTTGTGATATCAAGTAGTTTTGAGTTTTGCATTGTGATCTCTTTATGTAAGCGAGTCCGTGTGCTATCTATAATAAAGATTAGTGTTGAGTCAAGGGCTTTGCTATGTTGCTATGATCTTGAGGAAGTAGAAACAACAAAAGAGTTCATATTGATCTTATGGATAGTGATAACTTCACACATAGAAAGTATGAGGCATAAAAATTGTTGAGAGTTGATGAACGTAGCCTTGGTCATCGTTGCAATTAATAGGAAGTGATAAGGAAATAGGGGTTCACATATAAATATATTATCTTGGACATCTTTTATGATTGTGAAGCACTCATTAAGTATGACATGCTAAAAGAGCTGATGTTGGACAAGGAAGACAACATAATGGTTTATGTTTCCCGACATCTCAGTTGAGCTTGCCTTTCCCCCTCTTGCTAGCCAAATTCCTTGCACCAAGTAGAGATACTACTTGTGCTTCCAAATATCCTCAAACCCAGTTTTGCCATGAGAGTCCACCATACCTACCTATGGATTGAGTAAGATCCTTCAAGTAAGTTGTCATCGGTGCAAGCAATAAACATTTCTCTCTAAATATGTATGACTTATTAGTGCAGAGAAAATAAGCTTTGTATGAACTTGTTGTGGAAGTAATAAAAGCGATGGATTGCATAATAAAGGTCCACATACAAGGGGCAATATAAAGTGACGTTCTTTTGCATTAAGATTTCGTGCATCAACCCTAAACACGCATGAAAACTTTTGCTTCCCTCTGCGAAGGGCCTATCTTTTACTTTATGCTTGAGTCAAGGTGATCCTCACATTTCCCCTTTTTCATTTTATCCTTTGGCAAGCTCCTCATGTTTGAAAGATCATGATACATATATCCAATTGGATGTAAGTTGGCATAGGCTATTATTGTTGACATCACCTAAAGGTGAATACGTTGGGAGGCAACACAATAAGCCCCTATCTTTCTCAGTGTCCGGCTGAAACTCTATAACCACAAGTATTGCATGAGTGTTAGCAATTATGGGAGACTACGAGATAGTTGAGTATGTGAGCTTGTTGAAAAGCTCTATTATTGACTCTTTCTGATGTTACGATAAATTGCAATTGCTTCAATGACTGAGATTATAGTTTGTTAGCTCCCAATGAAGTTCATGAACCATACTTGACATTGTTAATTGCTTATTACTTGAGCATAGGAATTCATATGACAAAATCTATATACGTTACTGTTATTAGAATGATCATGATGCCCTCATGTCCGTATTTTATTTTTATCGACACCTCGATCTCTAAACATGTGGACATATTTTTCGATTTCGGTTTTCGCTTGAGGACAAGCGAGGTCTAAGCTTGGGGGAGTTGATACGTCCATTTTGCATCATGCTTTTATATAAATATTTATTGCATTATGGGCTGTTATTACACATTATATCTCAAAACTTATGGCTATTCTCTCTTATTTTACAAGGTTTACCATGAAGAGGGGGAATGCCGGCAGCAGGAATTCTGGCTGGAAAAGGAGCAAACGTTGGAAACCTATTCTGCACAACTTCAAAGGTCCTGAAACTCCACGAAACAACTTTTTGGATTTAATAAGAATTTATGAGCGAAATAAATAGGCCAGGGGGGCCACACCCTATCCAGGAGACAGGGGGCGCCCCCCTTGTAGGGCGCGGCCTCCTATCTCGTGGGCCCCATGGTGGGCCTCCGGCGTCCATCTTCTGCTATATCATGACTTTTACCCTGGAAAAAATCGTGGGCAAGCTTACGCGACGAAACTCCCCCGCCATGAGGCGGAACCTTGGCGGCATCAATCTAGGGCTCTGGCGGAATCAATCTAGTGTTTTGGGAGGAGTTTCGTCATAGTTCGGCTATGGCCTAAGGAAGCCGTGCCTGGGAGCTACTTCGGTCTGGTGCGGCGGCTGGTGGACGCCTGTCCATGGATTGAAGTCATCAAGCACTCCGCCTGCTTTGAAGGTGCCCGTCGGGCCCTTGCCCATGCTAAAGTGCAGTGGGGCAAGATGGATGCTGAGAAGCTTGTGACGGACCCGCCACCGCTGGGCAAGGAGTATCGCAAGCCCAATATGTATTATAAGGGCGTCCTGAAGGGTGACCGGATTATAGCGGGTGAATGCTCCAAAGATGTGATTTTTGAGTAGACTCGCATTTGTTATCCTGTACGCTGAAAACTTCGTTCATATGCGCTAAACAATGCTTGTTAATTTAAAATATTACCTTTTGTGCGGCCGTTTATCAAATTTGAAGATGGCGAGTCGTTGGCTTCAGCCCCCATGCCACGAGTGCTGGGGTGTTCGGGATAAACTTGAGCGCTCTAGTTCCCATTCTTGGGTCCTTTCGAGGGAGGCGTTCAACACAACGAACGAGGCAACTGGACTATAATGCTTGAACACTCTCACTTAGCCATAGAATTCTATAATTTTAAATTTCGGCGAAGCCCCTAGTATTCGGAACACCGAGTTCTGGGCGCTATCCACGCCTTTGGCCGGACAATGCCGACTCCTCGCTCTGAGCGGCATGAGTCTTTAGGGACCCAAAAAACCTCTCGAACAGCGACCGGCTCTCGCCCTATCATGACGGTCAGTTTTAGCTTTCTCCACTGAGGTGCTCAACCCAGCTCAACCGGGGCACAATCGCAGTGGTTCTCCCAGCGCTACCTTAGCCGATATAGCGGAACGTAAGGTACCAAATCATGGGAGCCGCGCAAACCAAACTATTGACCCAAGACATGATTCGGAGCCGATTCATATAATGTTATAAGTTCGGAGTGCCGCACTTGTGAAAGTGTTCGGACTTATCACACCATGTTTTGGGGTACTTAAGCCCCTGGTGTATTAACCATACCAAATTGTACGGGTGCAACATGTCATAGATGAACATTTATAAAGAAAAAAAGAAAAAGCAATAATAAGCAGAAGCTATGTATTGTTTATTCAAAAGATACTGCAATGAAAGCAGAGCGATACAAATAGTGCGATAAGCAAGGGATGGGACTATTTAACATGTCCCCCTCCAGGGGTTATCTACGGGATGGTATGTAAAACAGGTATACTGCTCGTAATAGAGACCGCCTGCACACTCGACGTAGTTTTTCTGCTTCCCTGGCTGTTGCATCGTGAGTTCGGCGTTTCTGCTGCCGGACAGGGCTTCTGGGAAACGGAGTCCTGAGTATAAGAAAAAAGAGAGAGAGAAAAAAAGAAAAAAAAGAAATGACACAATAGGGAGCCCCTGGTGCAGTTGAGCCGCATTCTGGGCATGCCTTGGTCGTGCCCCTTCCCCTATGCCCATGGTATCTCAAGAGCTCCACAGCGTAGTTATGTACGCGTGGTACTGGTCTCGCGATTTCGCGAGGCTGGGGTTGGGGCCGCATTGCTACGCGTGCTTGGAACGTGCCAGGCGGTCATGTTGTAGGTTACTCCGGGCGCGCTTGACGGTGTCCGGACGTTTAGTAATCGGACTCAAGAATTGCCTAGATAGGCTGCTTTTGTACTTCCGCCGCGAGGGCCGCCGTGTGCTCCTCCGTCCGGAGAGAGCGTTCGGTGTTTCCATTGACCGTGATTACTCCTCGAGGGCCTGGCATCTTGAGCTTGAGGTATGCGTAGTGCGGCACCGCATTGCAATTTGCAAATGCGGTTCGTCACAGCAGTGCATGATAGCCACTGCAGAATGGGACTATGTCGAAGATTAACTCCTCGCTTCGGAAGTTATTCGGGGATCCGAAGACCACTTCAAGTGTAATTGAACCTCTACAATTGGCCTCTACACCTGGTATGACGCCTTTAAAGGTCGTTTTTGTGGGTTTAATCCTTGAGGGGTCTATGCCCATTTTGCGCATTGTATCCTGGTAAAGCAGGTTCAGGCTACTGCCGCCGTCCATCAGGACTCTAGTGAGGTGAAATCCGTCAATGATTGGGTCAAGAACCAATGCGGCGAATCCGCCGTGGCGGATGCTAGTGGGGTGGTCCCTTCGATCAAAAGTGATCGGGCAGGAGGACCACGGGTTGAACTTTGGGGCGACTGGCTCCATCGCCTATACGTCCCTTAGTGCACGCTTCCGCTCCCTTTTGGGTATGTGGGTTGCGTATATCATGTTCACTGTACGCACTTGTGGGGGAAAGCCCTTTTGTCCTCTATCATTCGGCGGCCGGGGCTCCTCCTCCTCATCGCTATGCAGCCCCTTGTCGTTGTGTTCGGCACTTAACTTGCCTGCCTGCTTGAATACCCAACAATCCCTGTAGGTGTGGTTGGCTGGTTTTTCGGGGGTGTCATGTTTCTGGCACAAGTGATCGAGTATGCAGTCCAGATTGTACGGGCCCTGAGTATTACTTTTGAATGGCTTTTTCCGCTGACCGGGTTTGGAGCCTCTGAATCCGGCGTTGACTGCTGTATCTTCAGTATTATCGCCGTTAATGCGGCACTTGTGCTTGTTGCGACGCGACCTGCCATTGCTGTCCTTGGTATCTGAACTACCAGGGTTTTTGGTTAGGTTATTACTGTGAGCTAGCCAACTGTCCTCTCCCTCGCAGAAGCGGGTAATGAGTGATGTGAGGGCTGCCATGGATTTCGGCTTTTCCTGTCCTAGGTGCCGGGCAAGCCACTCGTCGCGGATGTTATGTTTGAAGGCTGCAAGGGCCTCTGCATCCGAGCACACTGAACCATGTACAGAATTGTCTGGCCGATTCGTCTGGCTGCTAAATTATGTGTCTTAGGTCATCTGCGTCTGGTGGTTGCACATATGTGCCCTAGAAGTTATCAAGGAATGCAGCTTCCAGGTCTTCCCAACAACCAATTGACTCTGTTGGCAAGCTGTTGAGCCAATGCCGAGCTGGTCCTTTAAGCTTGAGTGGGAGGTATTTGATGGCGTGTAGATCATCACCGCGGGCCATGTGGATGTGAAGGAGATAGTCCTCGATCCAAACCGCATGATCTGTTGTGCCATCGTATGATTCAATGTTTACGAGTTTGAAACCCTCGGGGATTTGATGATCCATTACTTCGTCTTTGAAGTATAGTGGGTGTGCGGCGCCTCTATATTGGGCTATATCACGACGTAGCTCAAATGAGCTTTGTCTACTGTGTTCGGCCTGGCCGGAATTGCTGTATCCGGCATGACGGTTGTCATTACATGTTGTGGGGCACCCACGCGATCCGTAGATCGATCTTATTTGCCTTGCCTTGTCCTCCAATATGTCTCGCAAGTCCGGCGCATTTCCCCGTGGCTTTGTACTTTTCGAGCGACGCCGGGGTGCGGCTTTAGTGGAGGACCTAGAGGCCTCTCTGTTGCGGCCACGAGGTGGCCGGTCGGCCGCGTCATGCGCTGGTGATGTAGGTTTGGGTGCTTCCTCCTGTAATTGGGGTAGCAGCCTGCGTTTTGGGTAGCTCTTGGAGGGGCGTTCGAGTTTATACTCTTCGGTTGCAAGGACTTCGGTCCATCTGTTAGCTAGCATGTCTTGGTCAGCTCTAAGCTGCTGCCGCTTTTTCTTGAGGCTGCTTGCCGTGGCCATAAGCCTGCGTTTGAAACGCTCTTGTTCGATGGGATCCTCGGGCACGACAAATTCGTCGTCGTCGAGGCTTGCTTCGTCTTCAGAGGGAGGCATATAATTATTTTCCTCCACCTCTCTGTCTGCCGCTCTATCATGAGGCTGCTCTATCTTCCCCTCATTGCTGGTTTCTGCCGCTCTATCATGAGGGATGGCTTCTCCCTCCTCCTGTGTTGAATCCTGCTGGAGGGGGTTGTCTTCGGCACTGTCCGGGGTGTTATTATCTCCCGTGCCGGAATCACCGTTTTTGCTATGGCGGGTTTTAGAGCGGCGCCGCTGACGCCGGCGCTTGGGCTATTTCTTGGAGGGGTCATCCTCCGCTGTTCCATTGCCATTCCCATCTTTTGGGGTGTCCACCATGTACATGTCGTATGACAAGGTGGGCTTCCAGTGCCCTGTAGGCGATGGTTCTTGAATGTCTCCGGCATCGTCGTCCATACCGTCGATGTCTTCGGAGTCGAAGTCGAGCATGTCGGTTAAATCATCGACAGTGGCTACAAAGTGGGTGGTGGGTGGGTGTTGAATTTCTTCGTCGCCCGCATCCCAACCTTCCTGGCCGTAGTCCGGCCAGGGCTCTCCTGATAAAAATAGGGACTTTAGTAAAGTCAGGATGTCGCCAAAGGGCGAGTGCTGAAAAATGTCCGTGGCAGTGAATTCCATAACCGGCGCCCAAACGGATTCGACTAGTAGGGGCGCGGGAGGTTCGGAGTCCGGAGAGGAGTCCGGCACCTCGGAGTCACGGGCTTTGCAAAGGACAGGGATGGTGTTCGGCTCAATCGCTATAGATATCGTAGCCCCCGAGGCGGTGTCCAGCCACTCGTCCTCGATCGGCGAAGTCGGCTCCGAGCTAAGGGTCGGAGCAGACGCTGGTGCAGCTTCCAGGGTATTGTTCGGTGGCAGATCTAGATCATACCTATCGAGACAGTGCGGCGCGCTTGGCTGTGGCTCGAATCCGTCGAAGATCAAGTCTCCGCGGATGTCAGCCATGTAGTTCAAACTTCCAAATCTGACCTGATGGCCAGGGGTGTAGCTTTCGATCTGCTCCAGAAGGCCAAGTGAATTGGCCCGCAGTGCAAAGCCGCCGAATACGAAGATCTGTATGGGGAGAAAAATCTCACCCTGGACCGCGTCGTTGTTGATGATCGAAGGAGCCATCGGGCCTAAAGGTGACGACACAGAGGAACTCTCAATGAAAGCACCAATGTCGGTGTCCAAACCGGCGGATCTAGGGTAGGGGTTCCCGAACTGTGCGTCTAGGCGGATGGTAACAGGAGACAAGGGACACGATGTTTTTACCCAGGTTTGGGCCCTCTCGATGGAGGTAAAACCCTACTCCTGCTTGATTAATATTGATGATATGGGTAGTACAAGAGTAGATCTACCACGAGATCAGAGAGGCTAAACCCTAGAAGCTAGCCTATGGTATGATTTTTGTTCATCCTACGGACTAAAACCCTCCGGTTTATAAAGACACCAGAGAGGGTTAGGGTTACATAGAGTCGGTTACAATGGTAGGAGATCTACATATCCGTATCGCCAAGCTTGCCTTCCACGCCAAGGAAAGTCCCATCTGGGCACGGGACGAAGTCTTCAATCTTGTATCTTCATAGTCCAGGAGTCCGACCAACGGTGATAGTTCGGCTATCCGGACACCCCCTAATCCAGGACTCCCTCAATCATCAACACACCATTTAATGCTTCTTGGAGAGTGGTGTCTCCTAGATTGGCTGGGTTTCACTTGGGAGCCTCCAACAAGATTGTGGTGTTGAACCGAGGAGTTTGTAAGGGCAAGGAGATCGCCTACTTTGTGAAGATCTACCGCTAGTGAGGCAAGTCCTTCGTGGGCGACGACCATGGTGGGATATACAAGGTTGCTTCTTCGTGGACCCTTCTTGGGTGGAGCCCTCCGTGGACTTGCGCAACCGTTACCCTTCGTGGGTTGAAGTCTCCATCAACGTGGATGTACGATAGCTCCACCTATTGGAACCACGACAAAAACATCCGTGTCTCCAATTGCGTTTGAATTCTCAAATCCCATCCCTTTACATTCTTGCAAGTGGCATGCTTTACTTTCCGCTGCTCATATACTCCTTGCATGCTTTCTTGTTATGTATTGTGATTGTTAAACTTGGGCCAAAACTCCACCTTAAACTCAAAGAAATTAAAAACTACTACTTTTAGCACCTAGTGTCTAATCACCCCCATCTAGACACCTCTTCTTGATCCTTTCACCTAGCCCTATATGTATCAAAACACCCTCATGACCTGCCCGTCTTTCTCCCTCTCCCCTCATCCCAACCGCACGCCGCCGCCCCGCCTCGGCCGCCACGCCCCGACCGCCCACTCACCGCGCCGCCCCGGGCTGCGTCGCCGCTCCGCCCCGCACC
>NC_041393.1:736938933-736956925 GCF_002162155.2 Triticum dicoccoides | reverse complement strand
TCGCCCCGCCCTGGCCGCCCAGATAGGCCTCGCCGGCCCCGCCCCGCCGCCTCGCCGCCCCGCCGCACCGAGTCGCCGCCCTGCCGCAGCGCCTCGCCGTCCCGGCCGCTCCAAGGTGAGGCATTTTCATTTTTTTCCCGTTTTTTTAGATTTAGTTTAATTAGGTTTAGTATAATTTAGTTTCGGTTTTGTTTAGTTTAGTTAGTTTACTTTATGTTTAGTTTAGTTTAGTTTAGGTCAAGTTTCTGGTTTAGTTTAGGTTTAGTTTAGTTAGTTTAGTTTAGGTTTAGTTTAGTTAGTTTAGTTTATGTTTAGTTTAGTTGACTTTACGTTAAGTTTCTCATTTATTTTGATCATGTGAAATTTGTTATTTTTTTAGTTCAAGCATTTATTCCCGCTTCAACATCGACGATGCCTATCCGCATGCTCGTCGTAAACTCGGTGGAGGAGGCCTGCTTGATCAGAGGGGCCATGTCCGAGACTGGGCTCCGTAGGGCTGGTACTGGGAGGTTCTACCTTCCGGGGGGCGCAGGTTGGTTAGGAGTCAGCCCATCATTGACCTGAACCTTGTTTGGTGGCGGTCGCGTGGGCCAGTGACGGTGCCGAGGCTTTCAGACACCGCGGAGGTGGTGCATCGTCGTGTCGGCGAGGAGAATGAGAACGTCCATTGCTACATGGTTGCGTTAGAGGGCAGGTTGGATAATACCTGGCAGGTTCTTCAGGGATCTCATTGGAGCTATGATCCGGTGATGGTTCCTTCTCTTTGGGTGTCCACCGCCCGTGCCGATACCCGTCGTTCGCTATGGTTCTAGTTGTATTAGCAATGCTATATGTATGGTACTATTTGAGATGTATTAGTGATAATATTCGACGGTGTACGGACGCAAGAGATGATGTAGTTTTGCTTATTAAATGCATGCTAATTTAGTTTACCCGGGGACGAGCGGGTTAGGGGGTTCCTCGGTGTCGATGGTACCTTAAATAGCAAGTATCGTCAGTGCAAACAGGGGTCCTGCGTCCCGCGGTGTTGAACACAACATCCACATCCTACAAGTGACACAGGGGTCCTGCGTCCCGCGGCAACAATTCTCAGCGTCGATGGTGATCGAACACCATCGCGAATTTGTCTGGCAGCCTGTGAGATGATGATTGAAAGCTAAGTGTTGAAACTTGAAACACCCAAACTAACTCAAGTCGGTTTGGTTGTTTGAAATTTCAAAACTTGGCTTTAATCCTCATCGCAGAGGCTGCCAGACAAATTTGCCAAGGTGTTCGACCGTCATCGGCCACCGGAACTATTGTTGTGGGACGCCGGGCGCTGACGTCACTTGTGGGACGTGGATCTAGTGTTCAACGCCGAGCGCCTCGTGTATCTTGCACCGATGATACTTGCTATTTAGGGTTCTATCGACACCGAGGAACCCCTAACCCGCTCATCCTGTTGTAAATATTTAGTTAGGTTGACAAAAAAATAATATTGCTATGAAACTCATTTTTCGATTTAAATGTGCAGTTTTTTAGTCGCTGCGAGGGTCTAGTGTTCGACGAGCTCCGTCCCTACGTTCGTGGGTTAGCACAAATGACATCTCCTCCCCCCCCCATTGCACCGATGAAACTTGCTACCTATAGGTGTATTCAATCATCAGTATGTGTGACCACTATGTGTCTCCCGTTTGAAAGGGTTACATCTATAAATATGCATGCATTTGCATATTTATAACTGTGATTCTTTCAAACTGTCCAACGTTATACATGGACAGCCTGAGTTTTTGTAGATTGGGTTTGTTTTCCCATATGCTCTGCTCCGGATCCGATGCAGAATTTCGTCAGTGCCTCCCTGTTGTTCTCCGGGTACACATCCTCTCTACTTATTGCTGAGACGTGTATCAGGAGAACAGTGGGGAGGTGCTGCCAAAATTTTGCGTCGGATCCGGAGCAGAGCATGGGAAAATGAACCCAATCTACACATACTCGGGTGGGATTAGGACCTATCTTTACCTATTAGCGTCTAGGTTGCATGGACGTAATAAAAGTTACAAACTCCATTAACTGATGAATATATATCTTATGTGTCCAGTAGCTAGGCAAGATGACTGATCGTGCATGGATGTACACCGGTCACACTAGTTAGAAAGACATGACCACTGAATGGTTAACAGAAACCAAGGGGTTTCTAAGAGCCGCATTTGCAAATGGCCAGAGGATAACATGGTGCCCTTGTGTCGGGTGCAAGAATTGGCACAAGAGGACAGAGGATGAAATGGGCAAACACTTGCAGAAATGGGGTTTGACGCTAAATTATACGGTGTGGACATTTTATAGTGAGTCTGCCCAACGTGCCAGAGCTGAGGTGCTTCGTCATTGCACCGACGAGCATGGCACCGGGATGCAAGACATGGTGCAAGACTTGGATGATGCTCGGGACTCGGACGATGAGATGGAGGAATATGCAAAGGCCTTGAATGAAATGTTGGAGTCCTCAAAACGTCCTCTCCACGAGCACACTGAGCTTTGTTAGCTGGATGCCATATCACAAATAATGGCTCTGAAGGCTCAATTCAACTTGGGCAGAGAATACTACAACACAATGATTACAGTATTTGGACGTTTTCTACCCAAAGACCACGTACTACCTGCAAGCCTGTACCAGTCAGACAAAATCCTCCGTGCTCTTAAGATGCCCTATGAAGATACATGCTTGTGAGAATGGATGTGCCTTATTTAGGATTCAGTATGCGGACTTGAACTATTGTCCCATTTGCAAGTCATACAGGTATGTTGTCGTAGACAACGGTATGGGTGAGAAGACACGGACCAAAATCCCCGTTAATGTTCGTCGTTATATGACAATCGTACCAAGACTTCAACGTCTTTTCATGGTCGAAGAGACGGCAAGACAGATGACATGGCACAAAACGGGCAAAAGAACCCAACTAGCTGCAGATGGGAAGCTGATGATGGAGCACACATCAGACGGTGAAGCGTGGAAGCGCTTCGATGCATTACATGAAGACAAAGCGGCAGATCCGAGGCATCCTCGAGTCTCCATCACCACGTATGGGTTCAGTGTGTTTGGTCTGACGGCAACCCAATACAGTTGTTGGCCTGTATTTGTCATTCCGCTCAATCTCCCCCAGGACAGATTATGCAAAGAAAGAACATTTCCCTGACGTTGATAATTCCAGGGCCGAACTATCCAGGGAAGAATATGAATGTGTACATGCAGCCGCTCAAGGACGAATTGCAAGGAGCCTGGGATAAGGGGTTCAAGACATATGAAGCCTTTAGCAAAAATAACTTCATAATGCGTGTGTAGTAAATGTACTCGACGCATGACTGGCCGGCGTATGCGCTAATCTTCAGTTTCGTTGGCTTGAGGCCGGTCGCAAGTTTTCTTGCTTCAACATGCATAGACCGTTCCTGCATCCTAGCCATAAGTTCAGGAAAGACAAGCAGAACTTCATCAAAGGTAGAGTTGTGAAAGACTCTGCACCACCTCCGTTGACAGGCCAAGAGATCGTGGATCAGTTAAACGCTCTCGAGCTAGATCCAGAGTGTTCACAGTATGTCAAGGGGTATAATTTGCAACACGCCTATTCCCATTAGATGCTCAGAGGAGCAAATTACCATGGCAAGTGCTGAGCTCCAATGCCCCTTGGGAGCCTTCCCGATCAAGTATTTGGGGCTGCCACTCTCATTAAGGAGGCCATCAGCGAGTCAGTTGAAGTATTTGGTGGATCAAATGGCTAATAAGCTTCCAAAATGGAAGGCATCACTTATGCCAAAGAGTGGCAGACTAACCTTGGTCCAATCGGTGCTTTGTGCCATGTCGATCCATGCAATGATGGCGTTGGATCTACCGTTGAAAACAGTCAATGCAATGAAGAAGATTTGCAGAGGTTTCTTGTGGTGTAGACGCGCGGAGGCTAATGGTGGAAATTGTGCGATGTCTTTGGACGTGGTGTGCGCACCGAAGTGGGCAGGTAGCCTTGGCTTGCCGAACTTGTGTTGGATGAACATAGCTATGCAAGCGAAATGGCCGTGGCTTGCGAGGACTGACGAGACGAGGCCATGGAGAGAGTTCAAGATAAAGGTCCCGAAGGAGTCTTTGGGGATTTGCATGGCGGCTATGAGGAGTGTGGCCAACTCTGGGCTCACGACATGCTTTTGGGAGGACCGTTGGCTTGATGGTAACAGGATTCAGGAGGTTGCACCGCTTCTATACAGTTCAGTTCCTAAGCGCATCAGAGATTCCAGGTTGGTTGGTCCGGCGGTGGAGAATGGGAGTTGGGCATTGGAGTTGGCCCGGATATTAGACCGGCTGTGCTGCATGAGTTATTTTTGGTATGGCATAGGGTTTCAGCTTGGGAGCCAAGGGTGGATGTGCCTGACAAGGTGGTCTGGTCATGGGAGGCCATGGGACAGTTCTCCGTGAAATCTGCTTATGCGGCTGGATTCTGGGGTCGAGAAGGAAGCCTGACGGCGGATCTAACTTCGAAATCGCGTGCACCCTCATGGTGCAGGTTCTTCACGTGGTTGGCCCTCAAGGACCGGTGTTGGACGTCGGACCGGCTAGCGAGAAGAGGGTTTCCACCAGGACGCATGCCCGTTTGTGACCAGGAGGATGAAACCATTAACCACATTCTACTCACTTGTGTTTTCGCTAGGACTTCTTGGGCAAGGATCTCCAAGGCCTTGGGTAAGCCAGATTGGACTCCTATTCAGCAGGATAAGTTGGCGGATTGGGCTGTGGCTAAGCAAGGTTTGGAAGACATGAGCATCAAGGATCTTAGAACTATTATTGCTCTAGTCTGGTGGGAGTTGTGGAAGCATAGGAATGCTATTGTTTTTGAAGGGGCGCGCCCTTGCTTGGAGTATCTACTAGGGCGTGTGAGGCATGAGGGCCAACTGGGCATCGGCCGGGCTAATGAAAGGGAATGTAACTCCCTTCTTTACTAGGGTGGAGAAGTGGGAGACTAGTGAGGAGTAATATGTAATAAAAACCGTGTAATTGTGGTGGAGGCTTCCTATGCCTTTCTTCTTTAATATATGATATGCACACTCGTGCATATTCGAGAGAAAAAATCGCAACACGCCTGGACTCACAAGACATGCTTGTGGGATATGCCTTACTTCAAAGACCTCCTTTGCCCACACAACATCGACGTGATGCACACTGAGAAGAATATCACCGAGGCACTTTTTGGTACATTGTTTGGCATAGATGGGAAGTCAAAGGATAATCCTAAGGCAAGAGTCGATCAGGAGGCGCTATGTCATAGACCGTTACAAAACATGCAACCACCGAAAGGAAAGAAGAACTGGACAAAGCCAAAGGCATGGTTCAATCTTGGAAGGGCAACTATGACGGAAATTATCTTGTGGGTGCAACAGCAGTTGATGTTCCCCGATGGATATGCAGCGAATCTAAAGAGGGGAGTGAGTCTTGATAAATTGAAGATATTTGGTCTCAAGTGTCATGATTGGCACATATGGATTGAGCGGGTAATGTCGGTGATCTTGCATGGATTCATCCCTGAGGATAAATGGCTAGTACTGGCAGAGCTGAGCTATTTCTTTTGTGTTCTTTGTGCTAAAGAACTATCGCCTGACCTGGTAGAAGAAATGGAAGAGTTGGTTCCGGAGTTGATCTGCAAGTTAGAGATGATATTTCCGCCGGGGTTCTTTAATCCAATGAAGCACTTGATTTTGCATCTCCCAACCGAGGCAAGATTGGAGGGGGGGCTATGCAGAATCGTTGGTGCTACACAACTAAGAGGATGCAGAAGACGCTTCGAGCAAAATGTAAAAATAAATGTAGAATTGGAGCATCGATGGCCGAGGCATTCATTACTGAGGAGGCGGCAAACTTCGTGACAGCACACTACGAAGCCAAAGATCGTCATTTGCATAATCCAAAGCCTCGGTACAATGCTGACGAACCTAAAAAGGGTCGATCCAACCTCAACCTATTCAAAGGGGATCTCGCACCAGCCGGTGCTTCTAATTCCATAACGATGGATTTCGAAGAATGGCAGACCATTTCGCCGTATATCTTCAACAACCTAGCAGAAGTGCGGCCATACATCGAGTAAGTTCTTGGTACATTGTTTCGCAACTTCTAATTCCAAATATACCAAAATCTCCTCACAAACAAGATATACTGAAATACTCTGAGTAGGAAAGCATTCCAAATATACTGAAATCTCCTGACAAACCAGATATACCAAAGTGTGTATTACATATTATCAAGGACAAAAATGCATCGTATAAATTGGTTAAATGTGAATGGCACATTAACAACATGAAATCAAACCGAGCATGATTAAATGCATGCAAACATGCAAGACAACAAGAGTTGCAGTCTACCATGGCTCACCGTGTATGAGGTTCCTTCTCCATCATGCAATCGGCGTTATTGTCGGTCGGGTGTATACACACTACGACACTGCCGCAGTTGCTTCTCATGCTCTGAAGTGATGGACTTTGGTGGAGGCGATACGGCGTGTCTAGCTATTGATATCAAGTCATCCATTTGAATCAAAATGGCAAGTCTTGATAGTACAGATAAGGACTCAAATTTTGGGAGGGAAACAACTAAGGACTTTTGGCGCAAATGCAAAATGGAACATTGTTGATTTGAAGAGAGCTCTTGGTTTAGAAAACGATAATGGTAAGCCTCAGGAATCATGAGAATCAAATGCATGGAAACAAGCTATCAATTACCAATAAATCAATTTCTTCCTAAATAATTAGTCCCTGAGAAGGAGTTGTACATGACGCAAAATCAAGCAATCAGGAGAGATAAAATTTGTAAGAAGAGCACACAGTTCAGTGCTTATTCAGCTTCATGGGCTTGAACAACGAAGGCTTTCCTCCCACAAGAAAACACAAATCATGCGCCTTCATGCCTATCAATTCAAAAAAGCTCAATTTTCGAGGACCTAGAATCAAGGTTGTACATAAAAAAGAAGACCCATAACAACCTGCAACGAGTCCTCTCTCTCTCTCTGTCTGTCTATCTGTCTCTCTCTCAGAAAAACACAAGAACCTGTCGTGACAGGAGACATGACACCTACCTAACCTTTGTACCAACTCTAGCAGAGTCACCGTATGCCCCCGCCCTCCATAATAATCGCCAATATGAAAGCTAGAGAGCAAAAAAACGCCCTCTAGCTACCAAAATTGCCATCACATCTTCTACTCCATAATTTCTAGAGGGTACATGCTTCAAAAAGAGCGGTTGAGGCAGGACTTGTGTTCTATAGGACGGGCTCCAGGGAACCCATTTTTTTTTAAAACGTATATCCAAAAAATGTCAATGTTTTCCTAAATACATATAATTGTACTGAGACTATGAGTAAAATTTTAGTAAATAATGTGATTATTTGCATGCCACAAACAAAATCTGACCTAAACACAACAAAGGAAAAAACTATTTTAATCTATATATTTATCTTTTTTTGTGTAGATCACATATAAACATGCATGTTCATGAAATTTCGTACGTATATACTACATACATTCTTACGTGTATGCTTTCTCATATTTTTCTTTTAAGATGCAGAAAATGTATTTTTGCTAAAAACAATATCGAGTTCCATGGAGCCCGAGAACCATATGCACTTTTCGTGGTTCACCCCCCATATTCGAAGTTTGTAGGGCGGTAGCTGTTTTGGGGTGCACTCCAGACACGATTACTGTAGAGAGACTCAACTTTCACTACGCCCCTTCAATATCATCTTTGTTTTCTGTTTTTCATGGCGCTTATGTCCATACAGCTCACACAGGCACATAACAACACTAGCGACTTTACATTTACCTACCCATATCATCGACATTAATGGCATCATCCACATGCACATTACATTAGCTTTCATCATCCATTTCGTCCATAATATAGGATGTGAAAAAGGGCAACAACCAACAATACAAAGCAGAAAAAGCGAGTGCGATATTTACTTTTTATTATTATACATCATATAGCTACTTAATAAAATCAAAAAGCCCTTGGTTCGGCCAAAATGCCCTAGTTGTCAGTTACATCCTTCCTATTTACTAAATAACTTTGCAAGATTTTGCTAAATTATCCTTCAATTGTAATGCACACACAGATCATGAGAGAGTCACCTTCTCAATAGCTACAATTGAGTGGCTAGAGATTTAAGTTGGTCGTGTTAACAATGTGGTCAAAGATTATTTGGCAACAACTGCCAACGAGACATACTTTATGTTTATGTGTGTTGTCTACTCCCATTTCATTATAAACATTATGTCAATGGCTACATCTACAGCCACTTAAGAAGAGTGAAGGATGTGTCATGTTATGTAAGAGGAAAAAATAATTTTTGACTAAGTTAGTGAGTCTCCACCTAGTGGAGGATGTAGTTGCTGGTCATTGAGGATTTTGCAATGGAAGTGTATATCATTCCACTGAACAATTTCAGTGGAATGATCTATTTGTTCAAAGTAGGACCTTCAATTTAGTTTCAGGACAGGTCTGGTTAGTTAATTAACTAGGATTGATACTAATACATCATGTAGATGCACACTTTCAACTTTATACAGCAACAAATCAAGTATGAAATATTTATAATATTACTCCTATTTTCATTAAATTTTAGATCTAAGTGCTCTTCTTGCTACTTTGTTGTACACTTCTAGCTTCTTGTATAATTATCTGGGTGATGTAATGCATACCTACAACTTGACAAGTAAAAATATTTGTTTCACAAGTTCTAAGTTTGTGTTCTATAATGCATTTGGTTTTTGATTATATCAAAATCATAGTTTGTATATTTGGTTTTTGGGGATTTCAATATATATGTTATACTTTCCTACAATTAAAAATAATATGGATTGAATACAAATGTGTACATGGCACTTTTTTTATCATCTATTGGTTCAATAATATACTATACATTAGATACATCTATTGGTTCAAGATCGCTTAATTCTCTTGTAATTGTAGTGCACATGTGGATCATGACAGAGTCACTTTGTCAACGGCCACCATTAAGCAGCTAGAGAGTTTAGGATGAATGATGTTAAAGTTGATGTGGCAACACCTGCCAATGAGAACTACTCAATCTTGATATATGTTGCCCAGTATCTCACAAATAAGACATTTTTAATTCTAATTGAGTTAAGTGGCGACATCTACATCGATTGGCTTAACTAGACAAAATGTTGTCACATTATGAAGGAGGACAAATGATTTCTTTACGCAAAGTTAGTGAGTTTTCATCAATTGGAGGAGGTGCTGCAGTTTTTGATAGACGAAGATGTGGCGATGAAAGAGCACATCGTTCCACTTGTGGACATCAGTGGAACGAAAGTGTTTACACGCAAAATCATTCTCTTTGGTCAAAATAGGCCCTTTAATTATTATTTTTTGAGAATGTATCTTATGATTTAATTAGCAAAGATCAATAATAGTATGTCACATAGATGCACACTTCCAGGTCTATACAATTATCATATCAAGTATACCAACATTTAGAATGTTACAATAGTTAATATAGTGATTGTCACAATTTCTTACTCATATTTATTATATGCATTGAATGTAATTTTTCACAATAAATTATTTATTATATGTTTGTTCAACAAGATCACATAACTTATGTGCTCATGCTTTGTAAATAACTTTGTAACATTGATAAATTCTTTATAACTTGTAGTGCATACATGAAGCATGAGAGATTCACCTTGTTAATGGCGCCTTGAGCATCTATTCTAAGTTGCCTCGGATAACAATGTAGTTAAAATTTATGTGAAAGTACCTGGCAATGACAAGCACTTCATCATGATGCATGTTATGCAGTATCACACAAATAATCTATTTTCATTCGCCTTTGATGTGAGTGTTGACATCTAAATCTGCTTAACTAGACTGGAGGATGACAAGATGTTATCAGGAGTGAAAATTCTCCTTTTAATCAATGTTAGTGAATTTTCACCAAGTGGAGGAGGTGATGTAGTTGTTGCAGGATGAGGAGGTTGCAATTAATGAGTGTATGATTGCATAGGACAACTTTAGTGGAGCAAAAATGTTTTCACACAAAACTAGTTTTGTACGTTCAAAATTACGCCTTCAAGTTAGTTTCATAATAATTATTATGATTTTATTAGCTAGAGTCACTACTGCTCCATCACATAGATGCACACTTTCAACTTTATTCCACAATCAAATCAAGTACAATAATTTTATAATGTTTCTTGCTTTTCGGTAAATTATAAATAACGCTATTTTTACTACTTTGTTGCACACATCTAATTTGTTGTGGCAATACCATATGATATTTGGCATGTTCTAAATTTGTTTGGTTTCAATGTGATTGTATACTTATCTATGATTCTTATTATTTCTTGCTTGTCGAAAAATGATAAATAATGCTATTTTTACTACTTTGTTGCACACATCTTATCAAATGTGTTAATCGCATTTAGGAAATTTATACAACGATTTTTCTATTTCATTATAGGTAAATCATAGTTTCGTATGTCTTCTAGTTTTTTTTGTGGCGGGGGGGTGTTAATATATCTGTTACTGTTTCGTACTTTTAAGAATAATGAGTATTGAATGAAAATGTGGACATCACATTATTTTTATCATCCATTGGTTCAACAACATGCTATAAGTTACATGATTTATGTTTGCTGAATAACTTCGAAACATTGCTAATTCTCTTTCAATGTAGTGCAAACATGGAGCATGTGAGAATCACCTTTTCGACGACCACCATTGAATGAATCTAGATATTCAGTTGAGCGGGTTACAAAGTGGTCAAATATGACTTCGAAACACCAAGCAGTGACAAGTATTTCATTGTGATGCATCTCGTCCAATGTGGCACATATAATCCATGTGAGAATCAAATTAATAGGTTAGTAAAAAATAATATACAATAGTATATAAAGCATACAAAAGTGATAATATATTAGAATTTAACAATAAAAATAAATAAGTTTGAGACATATCAATTTCCTATGGAAGCTTGATCAACTTGTGCTTGTGTGAGTTGTATAGGCAGCAGCACGAAAGTTGATTGTCACCAAAATAATTGTGTTTAGAGTGCACCCAAAAATAGCTAGCGCCCTACAGCCTTCGAATTTTGTTATCAAGCACGAAAAAAGTGCATATGATGGTCGGGCTCTAAAGAACTTGATATTGTTATCAGCGAAAATAAATATTCTACATCTTAAAAAACATCTAAGAAAGCATACACGTAAGAATGTACGTGTAGTATATACATAAGAAATTTGATGAACATACATGTGCATATGTGATGTGCACAAAAAGGATAAATATATAGATTAAAATAGTTTTTTCCTTTTTTCTATTCATTTGGGGCTTTTTTTGAATTTTCTTGTGGCCTGCAAATAATAATATTATTATATAGTAATTTTCATATATTGTGAGAACTAGTATGTGTAATTTAGGAAAACATTGAGATTTTTTGCAATCTTTCTTATTTTGAAAAATGGGTCCCTGGGGCCCATTCTATAGAACACCGCTCCCGGCTAAACTGCTCTTTTTAAAGCACATGCCCTCTAGAAACTATGGAGTGGAAGGATGTGATTGCAATTCTTGTAGCTAGAGTGGGTTTTTCCTCTCTAGCCTTCATATTGGCAGTTATTATAGATGGCGGGGGCATACGGTGGCTCTGCTAGAGTTGGTATAAAGGTTAGGTAGTTGTCATGTCTCCTCTCATGATAGGTTCTAGTGTTTTTTTAGAGAGAGATGGAGGACTAGTTGCAGGTGGTTATGGGTGTTGATTTAATGTACGGCCTTTATTCTATGTCCCCGAAATTTGATCTATTTTCAATCGATATGCATGGAGGTGCATGGTTTGTGGTTTCTCATGAGAATTGGTCAAGCCCATGAAGCTGTATAAGCCCTCAACCGTGTGCTCTTCCTAAATTTTGTATCTCTCATATTTGCTTGCTTTTGCATCATGTACAGGTCCTTCTCATGGACTAATTGGAGTGCGAGGAGGTGATGCTGATTCTTTTTAGCTAGAGTGTCTTAGCCTCCATACCGGTGATTGTTACAGTGGGCAGGGGCATATGGCGATTGTGCTAGAGTTGCTCTTCGGGTTGGGTAGTTGTCCAGGCACAAAACTAGTTGTAGGTTCTTTTGAGGGACACAACTATTTATAGCTTGATATGAGTGTTGATTCAAATGTATTGCCTGATCTAGGTTGGTAAATTGATCCTGAAGCACGCTTCTTGTTTTCCCGAGGAAAAAACCTTAGTTACTTAAGCAATTGGGGCTGTATAAGCCCTTCGCCATGGGTGATTCAAATAAAAATCAACTCTCCTTATTACTTCTTTATTTTGCATCTTGGGCATGTCCTTTCTCAGGGACTGGATAAGCTGATGTTTATCATTGGTTGCTTGTTCCTGGAGATGACCCAGCGGCATCAATGCTCATCCTCCTATGTCCATCTCTAGTGCATGTTGCACATGGATTTCTCGAGCAGGATGATGATGTGGCAGGTCTCATTCTTTTCCTTGACAGGTCTCATCATTGAAGGAGGAGTCCCAGCAGGGTCTACGGTGTGACGGTGGAGATAAAGTTAGCCTTGGCGTTGCCACGAGAGGGCCAGCTCCGTTGCCACCATGAGAGGAGGAAGAATTGGTGGGGGGAGGTGCTCCCAATGCCAAGGTTGCCACGTTTCCCCGGTGAGGTGGTCGATTAGGCCAATACAAGGCGGGGATCGGAAGGAGGAGGCTGAGGTTAGGGGAGGAGTATGTATTTGATCTAGAGTTAGGGTTGAGTGTTCATGCCTTGTTGTTTATATGTGATGCTTAAAACAATAAATACATATATATAATTGGGTCCTTTGTTGTATTCGACCTAGACTTTTGTGTTTTTTTTGTAGCTTGCAAATGACCATATTATTTAATAAACTTTAAACATATTTCAAGAACATTTTTATGTATTTGTAGGAAAAAAATTAAAACTTTCAAATATATTTCTTTCAGAAAACGGGCTTCTTCGAGCCCGTCCATAAAATATGGCTCAGCGTTGAACCCCCTTTCTGGAAGAGCCATCAAAAAATTATGGTATGAGGAGGTGATGGAGATTCTACTAGCTAGAGTGCAGTTTTGACTAGCTAGTGTCCAAATTGGTTGTTATTATAGTGGGCCGCAACATATGATGAATATGCTAGGGTTGCTCTTAGGGTTGGGTATTCGTCATCTCTCCTCTCACAATTGGTTGGAACTTTTTGTATTGACATGAATGGTTGTTGCTTGCTATGGGTATTGATTGTATAGTGTCCTGCTTTTAGCTCAATTGATATGTATATCTCAGTGCGACCATTACAGAAGAATTGCCTACTGAGTGATGTAAGCTGGCCGGGCCAGTAGTAGTACTCCCGTGTTGGGAAGCTTCCATTGGTTTTAAGCCTCTAGCCGTTTTTTCTTTCTTAGTACCTAGGTTCTCGTTGGCCCGTATTCCTTTTTTTCATTGTTTTTAAATTTTTTATTTTTGTGTTTTCCTGGATTTTTGAGGTATTCTTCTGTTTTTGTCTTGTATTTGTGTTTTCTCAGTTTTTTCTTCCCTTTATTTAGTTTTTTAATAGAAATTCTGACTCTTTTTTTGTTAGGAACATTTAAAAATTGGGACCTTTTTTGAATCATCTAACAAGTTCTTAATATCGTGAATACTTTATTAATGGATTATTTCGTTTGAATGCACAAACAATTGTTCGGTATGTGTTTTAAAATAGTTTAGAGTATAATATTAAAATGTTCACCGTACATAAAAGGTTCACTGTAGATTAAAATATTGTTCAGTTCATATTTAAAAAATGGTCAGTGCACATACGAAAAATGCACAAAGTGTATTCATAAATATTCATTATATTAAAGAATTGTTCACCGTATATAAGAACTGTTTCCTAATTTGAGAACATTTTCTTATATTCATGAACATGTTCTGAAATAGCATTTTAATCAAACTTGGTCTTTATTTGAAAATAAATAAATATAAAATAGAGTGTGAAAAGCAAAACCTAAAAGGCAAAAAGCAAAACAAATCGTTGGTAGCCGTAAAACAACCAACTAGAAGCTAGTGATCAAAGATGTACAAGTAAAAGTCTAGCAATCAGAAGGAGAAAAGAATGAATCATTGGTAGCCCAGTTCTTTTGGGGCCAGAATAAGCAGGGTAGGGGCCAACTTAGTTTGGCAACCACCCATAAGCCCCAAAATTACTGGCGCAGCCCTAGCGATGAGGCTTACCCAAAAAAAATAAAGTTGCACTCAGACGACGTATAGCCGGCTCCCACAATAAAATACAAAGCATGCGCCTTCGTGCGTATCGATTCAAAAAAGCTCAATTTTCAAGGACCTAGAATCAAGGTACATTAAAATGAACACCCATAACAACCTGCAACGAGTCGTCTCTCTCTCTCTCTCCCCCGGAAAAACACAAGAACCTATGGTAAGAGGATACATGAGAACTACCTAACCTTTACACGAACCCTACCAGAGTCACCGCATGCCCCCGCCCTCTATAATAATCGCAAATATGAAAGCTAGAGAGCAAAAAACGCCCTCTAGCTACCATAATTGCCATCACATCCTTCTACTCCATAATTTCTAGAGGGTACGTGCTTCAAAAAGAGCGGTTAATGCAGGACGTGTGTTCTATAGGACGGGCTCCAGGGAACCCATTTAAAAAAAGATCCAAAAAATATTAATGTTTTCCAAAAATACATATACTTGTTCTCGGACTATGAGTAATTTTTTACTAAATAATATGATTATTTGCATGCCAAAAAAAATCTTACCTAAACACAACAAAGGAAAAAAAACTATTTAATCTATATATTTGTCTTTTTTTGTGTAGATCACATATAAACATCCATGTTCGTGAAATTTCGTACGTATATACTACATAGATTCTTAAGTGTATGCTTTCTCAGATTTTTCTTCTAAGATGTAGAAAATGTATTTTCACTGAAAACAATATCGAGTTCCATGGAGCCCAAGAACTATATGCACTTTTCGTGGTTTATCCCACATATTCGAAGATTGTAGGGCAGTAGCTGTTTTGGGGTGCACTCCAAACACAATTACTGTGGCGAGACTCAACTTTCACTACGTCCCTTCTATGTCATCTCTGTGTTCTTTTTTCCATGGCGTTGATGTCCATACAGCTCACACAGGCACATAACAGCACCAGCGACTTTACATACATCACAGAGCTACTTAATAAAATCAAAAGGCCCTGCGTTCGGCCAAAATGGCATAATTGTCAGTTACATGCTTTGTATTTACTAAATAACTTTGCAAGATTTTGCTAAATTATCCTTCTATTGTAGTGCACACACGGATCATCAGAGAGTCATCCTGTCAATGGCTACCATTGAATGGCTAGAGATTTTAAGTTGGTCGTGTTAACAATGTGGTCAAAGATGATGTGGCAACAACTGCCAATGAGGCGTACTTTATGTTTATGTGTGTTGCCTAGTTCCATTTCATTATTGTTTTAGGTCAGTGGCTACATCTACAGCTGCTAAACAAGAGTGAAGGATGTATGATGTTATGCAATAGGAAAAATGATTTTTGACTAAGTTAGTGAGTCTCCACCTAGTGGAGGAGGTAGTTGCTGGTCATTGAGGATGTTGCAATGGGACTGTATATCATTCCACTTGACTATTAATTCAAAGTAGGACCTTCAATGTAGTTTCAGGACAGATCTAGTGAGTTAATTAACTAGGATTGATACTAATAAATCATGTAGATGCACACTTTCAACTTTATACATCAACAAATCAAATATGAAATATTTATAATATTTCTCTTATTTTCATTAAATTATATATCTAAATGCTCTGCTTGATACTTCGTTGTACACTTATGGCTTCTTGTATAATTACCTGGGTGATGTAATGCATAGCTACAACTTGACAAGTTAAAATATTTGCTTCACAAGTTCTAAGGTTGCGTTATATAATGCATTTGCTTTCCGATTATCTCAAAATCATAGTTTGTATATTTGGTTTTTGGGATTTCAATATATATGTTATACTTTCCTACAGTTAATAATAATATGGATTGAATGTAAATGTGTACATGGCACTTTTTTATCATCTATTGGTTCAATAATATACTATACGTTAGATGCTTCATGTTTGCTTAAAATGCTCATAATCGCTTAATTCCCTTGTAATTGTAGTGCACACGTGGATCATGAGGGAGTCACTTTATGAACGGCCACCATTAAGCAGTTAGAGAGTTTAAGTTGAATGATGTTAAAGGTGATGTGGCAACACCTACCAATGATAAGTACTCAATCATGATACATGTTGTCCAATATCTCACAAATAAGACATTTTTAATTATGTTTGATGTAAGTTGTGAAATCTACATTGATCCGCTTAACGAGACAAAATGTTGAGACATTATGAACGACGACAAATTATTTCTTTACACAAAGTAGTGAGTTTTCATCGATTGGAGGAGGTGCTGCAGTTTTTGATAGACGAACATGTGCTGATGAAAGAGCGCATCGTTCCACTTGAGGACATCAACAGAACGGAAGTGTTTTCATGCAAAATCATTTTCTCTTTGGTCAAAATAGGCCCTTTAATTTTTTTGAGAATGTATCTTATGAGTTAATTAGCAAAGGTCAATAATACTACATCACATAGATGCACACTTCCAGGTATATACAATTATGAAATCAAGTATACCAACATTTAGAATGTTACAATAGTTATTATAGTGTTTGTCACAATTTCTTACTCATATTTATTATATGCATTGGACGTAATTTTTCACAATTCACTTTTTATTATCTGTTTGTTCAACAAGATCATATAACTTGCGCATGTTTGGTAAATAACTTTGTAACATTGATAAATTATATTTAAGTTGTAGTGCAAACCTGAAGCATGAGAGATTCACCTTGTGAATGGCGCCTTTGAAGGAAATATGCCCTAGAGGCAATAATAAAGTTATTATTTATTTCCTCATATCATGATAAATGTTTATTATTCATGCTAGAATTGTATTATCCGGAAACATAATACATGTGTGAATACAAAGACAAACATAATGTTACTAGTATGCCTCTACTTGACTAGCTCATTAATCAAAGATGGTTATGTTTCTTAACCATAGACATGTGTTGTCATTTGATTAACGGGATCACATCATTAGGAGAATGATGTGATTGACTTGACCCATTCTGTTAGCCTAGCACTTGATCGTTTAGTATGTTGCTATTGCTTTCTTCATGACTTACACAAAGTTACTACAACTATGAGATTATGCAACTACCGTTTACCAGAGGAACACCTTGTGTGCTACCAAACGTCACAACGTAACTGGGTGATTATAAAGGTGCTCTTCAGGTGTCTCTAAAGGTACATGTTGGGTTGGCATAATTCGAGATTAGGTTTTATCACTCCGATTGTCGGAGAGGTATCTCTGGGCCCTCTCGGTAATACACATCACTTAAGCCTTGCAAGCATTGTAACTAATGAGTTAGTTACGGAATGATGTATTACGGAACGAGTAAAGAGACTTGCTGGTAACGAGATTGAACTAGGTATTGGATACCGACGATCGAATCTCGGGCAAGTAACATACCGATGACAAAGGGAACAACGTATGTTGTTATGCGGTTTGACCGATAAAGATCTTTGTAGAATATGTAGGAGCCAATATGAACATCCAGGTTCCACTATTGGTTATTGACCGGAAACAGTTCTAGGTCATGTCTACATAGTTCTCGAACCCGTAGGGTCCGCACGCTTAATGTTACGATGAAAGTTTTATTATGAGTTTATAAGTTTTGATGTACCGAAGTTTGTTCAGAGTCCTGGATGTGATCATGGACATGACGCGGAGTCTCGAAATGGTCGAGACATAAAGATTGATATATTGGACGACTATATTCGGACGCGGAAGTGTTGCGGGTGATTTCGGAGTACCGGAGTGCCGGAGGGTTACCGGAACCCCCCCCCC
>NC_041393.1:736918811-736938791 GCF_002162155.2 Triticum dicoccoides | reverse complement strand
GTCCTACTCCCACTAGGAGGAGGACTTCCCCCTCCTTGGCGCGCCCCCTAGGGACAGCCGGCCTCCCCCCTTGCTCCTTTATATACGGGGGCAGGGGGGCACCCTAGGACACACAAGTTGATCTACGGATCGTTCCTTAGCCGTGTGCGGTTCCCCCCATCCACCATATTCCACCTCGGTCATATCGTCGCGGAGTTTAGGCGAAGCCCTGCACCGGTAGAGCATCATCATCGTCACCATGCCGTCGTGCTGATGGAACTCATCCCTGACACTTTGCTGGATCAGAGTCCGGGGATCGTCATCGAGCTGAACGTGTGCTGAACTCGGAGGTGTCGTACGTTTGGTACTTGGATCGGTCGGATCGTGAAGACGTACGACTACATCAACCGCGTTGTCATAACGCTTCCGCTTACGGTCTACGAGGGTACGTGGACAACACTCTCCCCTCTCGTTGCTATGCCATCACCATGATCTTGCATGTACGTCGGAAATTTTTTGAAATTACTATGTTACCCAACAGTGGCATCCGAGCCTAGGTTTTATGCGTTGATGTTATATGCACGAGTAGAACACAAGTGAGTTGTGGGCGATACAAGTCATAATGCTTACCAGCATGTCATACTTTGGTTCAGCGGTATTGTTGGATGAAGCGGCCCGGACCGACATTACACGTACGCTTACGCAAGACTGGTTTTACCGCCGTGCTTTGCACACAGGTGACTAGCGGGTGTCTATTTCTCCAACTTTAGTTGAACCGAGTGTGGCTACGCCCGGTCCTTGCGAAGGTTAAAACATCACTAACTTGACGAACTATCGTTGTGGTTTTGATGCGTAGGTAAGAACGGTTCTTGCTCAGCCCGTAGCAGCCACGTAAAATTTGCAACAACAAAGTAGAGGACGTCTAACTTGTTTTTGCAGGGCATGTTGTGATGTGATATGGTCAAGACGTGATGCTATATTTTATTTTATGAGATGATCATGTTTTGTAACCGAAGTTATCGGCAACTGGCAGGAGCCATATGGTTGTCGCTTTATTGTATGAAATGCAAACGCCCTGTAATTGCTTTACTTTATCACTAAGCGGTAGCGATAGTCGTAGAAGCAATAGATGGCGTAACGACAACGATGCTACGATGGAGATCAAGGTGTTGCGCCGGTGACGATGGTGATCACGACGGTGCTTCGGAGATGGAGATCACAAGCACAAGATGATGACGGCCATATCACATCACTTATATTGATTGCATGTGATGTTTATCCTTTATGCATCTTATCTTGCTTTGATTGACGGTAGCATTTTAAGATGATCTCTCACTAAAAATTATCAAGAAGTGTTCTCCCTGAGTATGCACCATTGCCAAAGTTCATCGTGCCAAGACACCACGTGATGATTGGGTGTGATAAGCTCTACGTCCATCTACAATGGGTGCAAGCCAGTTTTGCACACGCAGAATACTCAGGTTAAACTTGACGAGCCTAGCATATGCAGATATGGCCTCGGAACATGGAGACCGAAAGGTCGAGCGTGAATCATATAGTAGATATGATCAACATAGTGATGTTCACCATTGAAAACTACTCCGTCTCACGTGATGATCGGTTATGGTTTAGTTGATTTGGATCACGTGATCACTTAGATGACTCGAGAGATGTCTGTCTAAGTGGGAGTTCTAAAATAATATGATTAATTGAACTTAAATTTATCATGAACTTAGTACCTGATAGTATTTTGCTTGTCTATGTTTGTTGTAGATAGATAGCTCGTGCTGTTGTTCCGTTGAATTTTAATGCGTTCCTTGAGAAAGCAAAGTTGAAAGATGATGGTAGCAATTACACGGACTGGGTCCATAACCTTAGGATTTGTCGGTGTACTAGAGTAGGGGTACCCTAGTATCCCGAACTTGTGCACGGGCAGTTGCAGCCACCCACGGCAAGGCTTGCCGGGTGACCGCCAAGGTCCTCCGCGGTTCCTGTGGAGCCATTCAAGAACAAAGTATCTAAGCCAAGGAGACAAGGCCCCGGCAGGAGGAGCTTGCCGGGAAGGCCCACCAAGGCATCTCAAGGAGTTTGCCGCGATGCGCCACGCGTCCCGGCAAGGCCCGGGGAGCAACAAGCCTCCGGACGCGACAAGACAACGACCGCGGCAAGGCACTTGCCGCGGCACACTACCACCTTGTACCTATGCTCCAGCGCATCCACCAACGTGTCGCCCTGGGGCCTTTCCAGGCGCGCGTGGCGAGAGGCTGTGCAGCCAGCGGTGCGCGGTGGCAAGCGGCGCTGACAAGATCGCCATCATGGCGAGCGGTGGCGCCCCTGACGGTCCCTTTCTGCACTGTTTTGGGCGACATAGACGGGCATTTAATGCTTTTGTCCCCTGTCGTCAAGGTTAGGTAGGAAACACTGTACAGGTAGCTGTACCAACCGCAAGTCCTTTTCCATTCTTACCCTTTTCTACGTTGCCACCTGTCGGTGACCCCTTGAGCATACAAAAGGAGGCCCATGCGCAACGTAGAGGGGGGTTCGGAAGGTTCGAAGCCAGAAAACACTCACGCTCAGTCTCGTTAGCAGCTAGAGTGTACTGTAGCACTCAGCGCTCCCGAGCAAGAACTCAATACAATCAGACAAGCAGCAGTAGGAGTATTATCTCTCCGGAGAGCTCCGAAGCTGGGTAAACCGCTCGTGTGCTTCGCCTCGATCTGCTCTTCGTGCGATCTCCGCCCCCCGCCGAACTGAAAGGGGCTCGGTCCGCCGGTCCCATAGGTGTTCGTGGATCAGTTTCCCCGACATCTTTGGCGCGCCAGGTAGGGGGCGTCGAGATTGTGTGAACCTGATCCGGCGTTCACGCGAGCTAGATCTTCGTCTTCTTCATCGACATGCCACCGAAGAAGAAGGCTTCGGAGGCAGCTGTTCCATCCGCGTCGATCCCACCGCCACCGGAGCAAGCGGGTGGTGGGGTAGACGCCGGCGGAAGAACGGACGCCGACGAGGGAGCGCACGGTGATGCCAGGTCCAAGGACAAGGCTGCGCAGACCTCGGCGTCCGTACATGTTCCGCGACCATCTCAGGAGGCGCAGGACCGACAGTGTCATGGTATTCGCAGTACCATACGTTTGTTGGACCAAGATCGAGCTGGTGGATCTCGGGGTGCTCAAGACCAGCATGCACGCCAACGTGCTGGCACGAGCGTGACACGGTCGCCTGGACGGGATACTGCACCTTCTAACATAGTTAGAAGTCCGCGCACATCCCGCTCCTCGCACCGTTCGCCACTACCGCCCACCACTCTAGCAGAAGCTTTGGCGCGAGCTCAACTGCTCCTGGATTACCCTCCAACGGCGGACAAGACCGATCAATGGAGGGCCACCATTCAGAGTCTCATCGGCTTCACCAACGGCGACACTCCGCGAGCGCCGAGTACGTCGCTTCCACGGCAGGACCGCCAAGCGCAAGCCGATGGCGACGGAACCGGTGGGGGTGCGACCACTATGCACTCTCCACCCCGAAGGCCAAGATCGCCGACTCGCCGGATCCACCTCGACAGCGACTCCACCGCATCATCGGATCCACGAGCTCGTCGCGATCAACGCCAAGTTCTTCGCGAACGACGGCAAGAAGACGCTCGTACTCGCATCGAGCACCAAAGAGAAGCGCGGCGTCAATCTGACCAGCGCGCTGGGCCCTCTGTCGACATGCATGCGCCAGGGGAACCAGACGACTTGCCGTACGCGGTAGGTTGCCCTGCGTTAACTCTTGAGCTGCGGCAAGTCCAGTGGCCCAGCAAGAAGAATTTCAAGCCAGACGTACCAGAGAAGTATGACGGCAAGACGCATCCGTCGGAGTTCCTCAGCATCTACACCATCGCGGTGCAAGCTGCCGGGGGACGGGACCACAAGATCCTTGCCAACTACTTCCCACTGGTGCTCAAGCCCAACGTCAGATCCTGGCTCATGCACTTGCCAGACAACTCCATATCCTCTTGGGCCGATCTATGCCATCAGTTTGTCCGCGCCTTTACAGGCGGCCACAAGCCTCCTGGCCAAGAAAGCGACCTTCATCTGGCCACAAGCCTCCCGGCCACAAGCCTCCCGTGCTCGCCCAGAAGGAAGGAGAGCCCCTGCGCAAGTACATTCAAAGATTCAGTCGCGTACAGCACAACATCCCAGATGTCCACCCTGCCGCGGTAATCAGCGCGTTTCATCAGAACCTGCGGAACCGCAGGATGCGGGAGGAGATGGCGATGTGCAAGATCAGAGACGTCAGTGAGCTATATGCCCTGGCCGACAAGTGTGCACGTGCTGAGGAGGGGAGGAAACTCCCCGGAGAGAATACAGAAGCAGCAGGATCAGATAGTGAGGGGACCGCCCCGGCAAAGAAAAACCGGCGGTGGAACAACAGGAAGAAGAAAGGCAAAGATGTGCTAGTCGTTGAGCAGTCCGGCAACGGAGGTGGCGCCAAGAAAGCCAAAGCTGGTAGCTCCGGCGGTAACAACTGCCAGGCTATGGCGGTCGACGACAAGCAGGACGGCAGCAACAAGTAGTACTGCAAGATCCACCGCACCAAGGGCCATGACCTCCAGAGCTACAAGAAGGTCGAGCAGCTTGTGGAAGAGCAAAAGGCTGAATACGAGCGGCGCGACAAGGAGAAAGCCCAGGAAGGTGCTGGAGGAGCCAGCAAGAAGCGTCCCGGCCGAGGGGACGCCGCGGCAAGGCCAAGCAGCGGCAAGGAGACAGACCTCCCCGCGGCCGCGACAAGGATGAAGATGACGACAACGACGAAGACATAGATGACGACGAGACCGATGAGCATGAGTTCCAGAAAGCCACAGAGGTCCTGTGCATTGACGGCGGTGCTTCTCTGCATACTTCACACCGCCAGCTCAAGCAGTGGGTGCGGGAAGTCAATGCAGCGGAACCACCCGTCGAGTCACGCAAGCCTCTGAAATGGTCCAGCACGCCTATCATCTTTGATATTGAGGACCACCCTGATCGCATAACTGCGGTCGGGTGCTTGCCGATGTTGGTTTCACCAACTATCCGCAACCTCAAGGTCACTAAGATGCTAGTTGACGGCGGGGCCGGCTTGAACTTGATCTCCTCCGCGGTACTCCAGAAACTCCAGATCCCTGATGGCGAGCTCGAAGAGACCTGCACGTTCCAAGGAACCAATCCGGGAAGGAGCAAGCCGAAGGGGAAGATCACGTTGCTGGTAACATTTGGGAGCGAGTTGAACTTCAGAACTGAGAGGGTCACTTTTGACGTCGCTGACTTTCCATTGCCTTACAATGGGATACTCGGCCGTCCAGCACTCGCCAAATTTATGGCAGCCTCTCACTATGCATACAACGTGCTGAAGATGCCAGGCCCGATAAGTGTCATCTCTGTCCCTAGCAACAAGAAGGATGCCCTTATTTGCGCCGACAAGATCTATCAGGAAGCAGCAGCCGCAGTGGATCGCAAAACCACTTGCCATTGAAGCTCCCAGGGCGAAGAAGAAGACCAAGTCTGGTAAGAGTTCTGATGCCCACTCCGGCAAGCGCACCTCTTCGGAGTGCTGCCCCACCGTCGGGGATGCACCATCGAGCTCCACTGGCAAATGTAAGAAGGCAATGGAAGCTCCACCGGAGACCAAGAAGGTGTCCACCAAGGAGGACGGCACTGGTGGTACCTTCACCATCAGTGCCACTCTCGACCCTAAATAGGAAAGCGCGCTCGTTGCTTTCCTGCGGGCGAACGTCGACGTGTTTGCATGGCAACCGTCTGACATCCCTGGTGTTCCCAGGAAAGTAATTGAGCACCACTTGGCCGTCTGTCCTCATGCGCGGCCTGTCAAGCAGAAAGTCAGGAAACAGGCAGTGGAGCGCCAAGAATTCATCGCAGAAGAAATCAAGAAGTTGGAAGCAGCAAGCCTTGTCAGAGGAGTGCTCCATCCTACGTGGTTGGCCAATCCTGTTGTCGTGCGCAAAGCCAACAGGAAATGGAGGCTTTGTATCGACTTTACCGATGTCAATAAAGCTTGTCCCAAAGACCCATTTCCCTTGCCGCGCATCGACCAGATTGTTGACTCCACGGCCGGATGTGACTTGCTTTCATTTCTTGATGCATACTCAGGATATCATCAGATCTTCATGGCAGAAGAGGATGAGGAGAAGACCGCATTCATCACCCCGTGTGGCACGTACTGTTTCGTACGGATGCCTTTCGGTTTGAAGAATGCTGGTTCAACATTTGCAAGGGTAGTCCACCACGCTTTTGAGCCGCAAATGCATAGAAATGTGGAAGCCTACATGGATGACATAGTGGTCAAGAGCAAGGACAAGGCGACTCTGATTCAAGATTTAGATGAAACCTTTGCAAATCTGCGCAAGATCAACCTCAAGCTTAACCCCGAGAAGTGTGTGTTTGGAGTCCCCTCCGGCAAGCTTCTCGGGTTCTTCGTGTCTCAGCGGGGAATTGAAGCTAATCCCGACAAGATCAAGGCCATCGAGCAGATTGAAGCACCAAAGCGCGTCAAGGATGTACGAAGACTTGCCGGTTGCATAGCTGCTCTCAGCAGGTTTATCTCTAGGTCTGCTGAGCGCGCCCTGCCATTTTTCAAAATATTGAAAAAGGCAGGTCCAATGAAATGGACTCCGGAAGCGGAGGCTACGCTGCAGGACTTGAAGAGATACCTGTCCTCCACTCCAACACTTGTCGCACCTAAACCACAAGAGAAGTTGCTACTATATATAGCGGCAACCAATCAAGTGGTTAGTGCTGCGTTAGTAGCGGAAAGGGAAGCGGATGATGAGCCAGCAACCACGGCAGATGCATCCAGCGACAAGCAGAGGACTTCACCGGCAAGCTCTGGTCCCGACAAAGATGGATCTGCGCAGGCGCATGAGAAGATGCAGAAAAGAATGGTGCAGCGCCCAGTTTACTTTGTCAGTTCCCTTCTGCAGGGGGCTAGGTCAAGGTACTCTGGTGTGCAGAAATTGCTTTCCGGCCTTCTCATGGCCTCAAGAAAGCTGCGCCATTACTTCCAAGCACATGAGATCACAGTCGTCACTCGTTTTCCGCTGAAGATGATACTGCAAAATCCAGAAGCAACAGGCAGGATTGTCGAGTGGGAACTGGAACTGTCAAGCTTTGGCCTCAAGTTTGAGAGTACTTCAACTATCCAAAGCAGAGCATTGGCAGAGTTCATAGCAGAATGGACGCCAACACCAGATGAAGAAATTCCGGAGACGAGAATCCCCGTCAAGGAAGCAAACAAAGAGTGGCTGATGTATTTTGATGGTGCCTTCTCGCTGCAAGGCGCCGGTGCGGGTGTGCTGCTTGTCGCACCCACCGGAGAGCACCTCAAGTACGTAGTCCAAATGCACTTTCCCAAGGAGCAAGCAACGAACAATACCGCAGAGTATGAAGGCTTGCTTGCCGGTCTCAGGATCGCGGCAGACCTTGGGATTAAGAAGCTCATTGTCAGGGGTGACTCACAGCTTGTCGTCCGCCAAGTGAACAAGAATTATCAGAGTCCATTGATGGAAGCTTACGTTGATGAAGTGAGAAAGCTAGAAGAGCACTTTGACGACATACAGATGGAACACGTTCCAAGAGCTCAGAACGACATTGCCGATGGCCTGTCAAAGTGCGCTGCACTTAAATTACCTGTGGAACCAGGGATCTTTGTGCTCAAGCTGAATCAACCGTCTGTAACACCGTCAACTGGACAGAGCAAGAAGAGGAAGTTGATTTTTGGCGACTATTTTCCGGCAGAGCTCCCCGAAGCCGCCGCCAAGAAGGTCCCCAAGATCGACGCCAAGTGTGCTGAGGAGCAGTCTGCTCCGGCGAGCCTTAGGGTTTGTTCCGTTGAAGCAGACGCTCCCGACAAGTTTTGCTCCGGCAAGCTTGCCGGGGAACGTCAAGCTCCGGCTGAGCCGCAGGTTCTCGCCGTAGAAGCGGATATTCCCGCAGCAGCAGATGCGCCTTTAGTCCTTGTTGTCGAGCCGCAAGCTCCAACTTGGGCACAGCAGATTGTCCGTTTCCTTCAGACAGGAGAACTTCCCGAAGAGCAAGAAGAAGCGGAAAAAGTAGCCCGGCAGTCAAGTATGTACCAGTTTGTTGACAGCACACTGTACAGAAGAAGACTCAACGGTGTGAAATTGAAGTGTATTCACCGGGAAGATGGACAAAAGCTGTTGGCAGAGATACATGGAGGCATATGTGGTCACCACATTGGCTCAAGAGCACTTGCCGGCAAAGTGTTCCGGCAAGGTTTATTTTGGCCGACAGCCCTCCAGGATGCAACTGCACAAGTAACCAAGTGTGAAGCGTGCCAGTTCCATTCCAAGTAGATACACCAGCCAGCTCAAGCTCTCCATACGATCCCTTTATCATGGCCATTTTCGGTCTGGGGGCTCGATATCCTCGGCCCCTTTCCCCGAGCTGTCGGGGGCTTTGAATACTTGTATGTTGCAATCGACAAGTTCACAAAGTGGCCGGAAGTGGAACCAGTGAGGAAGGTGACAGCACAGTCAGCAGTCAAGTTCTTCAGGTCGATTGTTTGCCATTTCGGGATACCTAATAGGATCATTACCGACAACGGCACACAATTCACGAGTCGCACCTTCATGCAGTACGTCCAAGATCTTGGCGCCAAGGTCTGCTTCGCTTCTGTTGCTCATCCGAGAAGCAACGGTCAAGCAGAGAGGGCAAATGCTGAAGTGCTGCGCGGGCTCAAGACCAGGACTTTCGACAGGCTGCGCAATTTCGGAAAGAACTGGATTGAGGAGCTGTCGGTGGTTCTTTGGTCGGTCAGGACGACACCAAATCGAGCCACCGGCCAGACGCCTTTTGCTCTAGTCTATGGAGCAGAGGCAGTTCTCCCCACGGAACTCGTATATGGGTCACCTCGAGTGCTTGCTTATGATGAGCTTGAGCAAGAGCAGCTGCGACAAGACGACGCGCTGCTCCTTGAGGAGGACCGTCTTCAGGCTGCTGTACGAGCTGCTCGATACCAGCAAGCTTTGCGCCGCTACCATAGCCGCAAAGTTAATGCCAGAAGTCTCGAGGAAGGCGACCTTGTTCTTCGGCGCGTTCAGTCCGCCAAGAATTCCAACAAGTTGACGCCGAAGTGGGAAGGCCCTTATCGGGTGAAACGAGTCACTAGGCCTGGCGCTGTCCACCTTGAGAACGAAGATGGCATTCCGGTGAGCAACTCCTGGAACATTGAGCATCTTCGTAAGTTTTACCCGTAAGGCGCAGTTGCCGGAACCTGTTCCGGCAACCACCTTTTGTACAAGTCTTGCCGATGTTGCTTGTAATCCTTTGTACAAAGCCGGGCGCAGATCCCGTGCATAAGTAAAGCGCATGTGCTTTGCACATATTGCAATTTCATGCTTTCTATAATTCTTTGCGTGCATGTATCTGACACTTTGTGCAGCACATACCCACGGTAAGCAATAACGAGCCGTAAGGCTTCATATCATTATTTTCTCTGCTTTCTCTTTCTCAAAGGAAGGAAGTTCCCTCGCGCACAAGTTTGTCGGGGGGGAAAGGAGATAATGGTGTGGACCAGGCGTCGTTCAAGGAAGTGTTCGCCTTACCGGAGAGAAAACGACAGAAAAGCTAAGTTGCCAAAGTTTGAGCAATCAATTTTAAATTTTTAAGTTATCTTCCTCGAACGACCGTACTTTGTATGGAAAACCTGTGCGTAGAGGAACCAACTCGTAGCTAGTTGCGCCCTTACTTTGTTTCGAGTCCACTCAACAACTTAAGTGAGCTGCGACTAGTTGCGACAAGGTTTCTTGTCGGCAGCGGCACCGCCAGCAGGCTGCTGACGTTCCGCACTCAGCGCTCGCGGCTAAGGTGCCTGCGCCGACAAGTTCCCTAAAAGCGTAGGGCGAAAACATACAAAGGAAGGAATCGAGTAAAGGAGATAACATAGAAAATTGCTATCCAAAATAGAGTTGTATTACAAGATAGCTTGTCGCAGCTCTAACGGTTTTGTCTCGTAACATGACCAGCAGCGACAAGGAAAAGAGAAAATGGGCGGCCTAATCTACGTGATCGCCCTCAACCCTCTAGATCCCGCTCACCTTGTCCACAATGGGCGCGACAAGGGCCTTGAGCGCTTCCAGATTGGCGTCCGGCGGCAAGGACCTGAGGACGTTGGTGAGGTTGAGGCCTGGATTGCGAAAGGCCACCTTCACCAGCCCCTTCTGAAGAGCCCCTGCGCAGATCTTGCGCGACTCGTCGGCCAGATGCTTTGGGATCTTCTCTCGGAGTCGCTGGAGGGCCTTCACCATGCCTTCGAAGAACAAGCTGAGCTTGGCGCTGGGTTGGAGGTGCTCATCGGAGGAGTACCCGAAATCCTCCATCCCCAGCAGCGCCAGCTCCTTGTCGATGGCCGCGGCAGCATCCACAAGACCCTCGGTCCAATGCTCCACGGTCTCCCTGAAAGTGTCCTGGGCGGCAGCAGCGTTCGCCAGCAGTGCCTCGTCGGCCTTGATTTTCTCCGACAAGGCCGCTTCCCGCTCCCTGGTGCCGTCCAGCGTCTGAGTCAACGTGGCCAGCTTCAACTCGAGATCTGCACTGGAATCCTTGGCGGCGCTGAGCTCCTTGCTCCTCTCAGCGAGAAGACCCTGCAGCTCACCACGCGCGGCAGCGTCCTTCTCGCGCTCACGCTTGAGCGCGGCAAGCTCCTCGCCGCTCGCCCGGAGATCGGCTTCCAGCTGCGCCACCTTTGTCTCCATCTCCTTCTTGGCGGCCTCGGCAGCTGCGGCGGCATCCTTTGCCTCCTTGAGAGCCCCGCCAATTGCTTGCTCGCGCGCGGCAAGCTCCTCTTCGTGGCTGTCAAGATTGACCTTGCGCTGCGCCAACTCTCCTTCCTGCGCAAATAGGTTTTCGGTGACAAGCCGTTGCTTCTCTTCAGCTTCAGCCTTCTCGAGGAGGAAGACTTTCCGCTCCTTGAGAAGTTGCTCCCGCTCCTCCGCCAAGGACCGGAGAGCTTCCTGCCTGAGGCCCCAGAGCTCCTCCGCGCGCTTCTCAATGTCAACTCCCGCCTTCGCGACAAGTGCTCTACGGGACACCAGCTTGGCTTGTCGGGCGCGGTAGAGTGACAGCAGCTTCCACAGCAGCCGCTCCTCCTCAGGCTCGTCGCTGCTGCTGCTTGGCGCGTCAACCAGCTTCAGCCCAGCGAAGGCAAGTACTTCTCCGTCCAGCATCTCTCCTTCGACCGGCGCCCTGGAGCTTGAAGACCAGGGGAGCTTGATGAAGATGTCGTCACCGGCCTTCAGATAGGCGCCGGGCTGGGGCTCTTCGGAGCCTGGCACTGCAGCAGCGGCGAAGGGATCGGCGGTCGGCGTAGCGCCTGGCGCTCCTGCGGCCTCAGGGCCGTCAGTGCGATTGCCATATCCCTCGCCGGCTTCTGCCGTGGCAGCCTTGGCGGCCTCTTCACCGGCAGGATCATCAGCGCCGGCCTCTCTTTCGGTGGTGACGGCGTCGTCAACGCTACCGCGCACGTTCTCCTCGCCGGCGACCTCGGTTTCCATCGGCTCCGTGACAGATGGATCTGGCGAACGGAAAAAGGGAGAGAAATCAAGCGAACATTCAAAAAAGAAAATCGGAAGAAGAACCCAAGGGAAGTTCTCAGGCAAAAGGATTACCTGTGCTAGGATCTGCGGTCGTGGCCTCAATCACCGGAGGATCGCTGGTGCTGTCCCTTGCTGGAGAACTACCCCTTGCCGGAGAATCCTCCCTTGGCGGTGTAGTGGAAGCAGATGGCGTTTCGGGAGCGGCCTCCGGGCCCTCCTGGTGAGGCTGCTCTGCTCCTGCACAAACCAGCAATCAGATATCGGCAAAGAAGGAGCACCCATGCGCGCCCGAAAGCAGGAAATAAACAATACACTTACGCTGGGGGCTGCGCTGGGGGCTGCTTTGGGGAATGGTTGCCGGGTCCGACAAGGTGGTCTCGGACATGTCCTTTGCCGTCGCGGTGGGATCATCCTCGATGACAATCACCGGGGCCTTGGCTCTCTTCGCCGCTCTCTGGGCCAGCGTCCTGAAAAGGCATAGGTTCAGAGTAAAAGCAAGTCAGATACAAGACAAAGCAACAAAATTGAAGAGTTGCAAGAACAGCAAAGAATCTTACTCTTATTCTTCCTCGCCGGAGCTGAGCGCGGAGAGATCGAAGTCCGGCTCGCCTCCGGTGCGACGAGGCGGAGGAGTAGGTTCCCTTGCCCGCTTGGCAGGGGCAGTAGCGGTGGACCGGGAAGACCCCGCCCCAGTTGCCGCAGCGGCGTGGGGCACTCCCGCGGCAACTGTGCTTGACGCGGTAGAGCGTGTGGCGTGGCACGGCGGCTGTTGGCTCGTCTGCCGCTCCGCTACGTCCCGGGCCTTGCGGAGATGTCTTCTTGGTGGAGCTGGGGGCTCTACTTGTGACGAGCTGCCTGAAGGTTCGAGCCCGACAAGCTCTCCCTCGCCGGGCTCGCTCGGCTCATCTTCGGGCCCGACAAGCTCTTCCTCGCTGACAAACTCCTCGCGCTCGGCAAGACTTGCCACCTCTGCTGCCTCTGCCTCCCCCATGGTGAATCCGAACTCACCCGTGGCAACGGCTGCTGCCACCTCTTCCAGCCTGGTGGCGATGCGCTGCATTTCATTATCGGTGGTGTCGCGGGTGAGGCTCTTCTGTTCATCGGGGCGGATCGGCACTTCTTCCAGGCCGTCAAAGAAATCCCGCACGACGTCGTCGGCAGGCTCTTGCCAAGTCGGGACGATTCCGTGCAAGTCGCACAGAGGCATCATTGCACGGATGCGGTCGAGCGAAGAGTTGTTGCACAACGGAACCACACCCCTCGGCAACACGAATGGATGTTGAGGATCGCGCTTGAACAGCTCCAGGAGCATCGCATCCAGCTCCAGGACGGTGAAGTTGAAGTTGAGGCCCGGGCGCAGCCTCATGATATCCGCCGAGTTCTGGAACTCCCAGGCGGGTCTCCTCCTCTCCTGCAAGGGGGCGATGCGGCGGCGGAGAAAGTCTGCACCAACGGCGCCTACGGTGAGCTCGGCAAGCCTGAGGCGAAGGATCCGGGTGACGGCAATCTGCAGCCTGTCGTCTTCCGGGGCCACGTTGCTCCAATCATTGCCGCGCACTATTGGGGCTTGGCGCAGGGCAGTAAATGGCTGCGGGTTCTCCTTGACGATCCAGTACCACTCTGCTCTCCATTCCTCCCACTTGCTGTGGAGGTCTCCCTCCAGATAAGCTTCCTTCTTGCCGACTCTTGAGATCCAAGCGATCCCGCCGGCAAGAGGCTCTCCTCTCTCAACCCGGGGCATAAAGAAGTGGCGGAAGAGGGCTACATTTGGGTGGACTCCGACAAAGTTTTCGCAGAGATGTGTGAAAACTACCATGGTTAGAACGGCGTTGGGGGTGAAATCAAGGAGGCGGAACCCGTAGGTGCTCATGATGTCACAGAAGAATTCAGAGAAGGGCAGGCAGAGCCCGCAGTAGAAGAACAGCGCGAAGAAGGGGTACCCGTTTGGAGCCAGTTCTGATGCGGCAGCCGGGAGTACCCTCGTGCGCGGATGTGCTCGTGTCTCCGTCGACCAGAAGAGGTAGTAGTACTCCCTCAGCTCCTTCGCGGCAAGCTGAGGGAGGAAGAGGGCCCGCTCCTTTCGCAGCGCCGCGAGCCGCTGCGCCTCGACCGACTTCACGCCCTTCCCCTTGTCGACTTTTGGAGCCATGGCGGAGGTGGTGGGGGAGATCGACGGCGTTGGTGGTGCTGCTGGCAATGGGGGGCAGAGCGCTTCTCTCTCCCTCACCTTCGGGAAGAAGGGGGGAGCGGCGGAGATTTGGGAAATGGAGTAACAACCGGCAGGATGGGCGAACTGTCCCTATTTCCCCTGCTTATAAAGAGGGAGGGGGCGGACGTTTCGCCCTTCCGAGTAAAGAAACCACCCACGATCTCTCCCACGACGCCGCATTCGACGTGTGCCGTTGGGGGAGGGCGCGGTGGATACGGAGAAAGATACGGCGTAACCCAGGCTGCACGTGCCCGTGCCCTGTTTTGGGCCTGGCCCAACAGCGCTCGGCACTGTGTATGGCCCAGGCCCGGGGGCTCCTGCCGGTGTACTAGAGTAGGGGTACCCTAGTATCCCGAAGTTGTGCACGGGCAGTTGCAGCCACCCGCGGCAAGGCTTGCCGGGTGACCGCCAAGGTCCTCCGCGGTTCTTGTGGAGCCATTCAAGAACAAAGTATCTAAGCCAAGGAGACAAGGCCCCGGCAAGAGGAGCTTGCCGGAAAGGCCCACCAAGGCATCTCAAGGAGTTTGCCGCGACGCGCCATGCGTCCCGGCAGGGCCCGGGGAGCGACAAGCCTCCGGACGCGACAAGACAATGACCGCGGCAAGGCACTTGCCGCGGCACGCTACCACCCTGTACCTACGCTCCAGCGCATCCACCAACGTGTCGCCCTGGGGCCTTTCCAGGCGCGCGTGGCGAGAGGCTGTGCAGCCAGCGGTGCGCGGTGGCAAGCGGCGCTGACAAGATCGCCATCGTGACGAGCGGTGGCGCCCCTGATGGTCCCTTTCTGCACTGTTTTGGGCGACATAGACGGGCATTTAATGCCTTTGTCCCCTGCCGTCAGGGTTAGGTAGGAAACACTGTACAGGTAGCTGTACCAACCACAAGTCCTTTTTCATTCTTACCCTTGTCTACGTTGCCACCTGTCGGTGACCCCTTGAGCATATAAAAGGAGGCCCATGCGCAACGTAGAGGGGGGTTCGGAAGGTTCGAAGCCAGAAAACACTCACGCTCGGTCTCGTTAGTAGCTAGAGTGTACTGTAGCACTTAGCGCTCCCAAGCAAGAACTCAATACAATCAGACAAGCAGCAGTAGGAGTATTATCTCTCCGGAGAGCTCCGAAGCTGGGTGAACCGCTCGTGTGCTTCGCCTCGATCTGCTCTTCGTGCGATCTCCGCCCCCCTCCGAACCGAAAGGGGCTCGGTCCGCCGGTCGCATAGGTGTTCGTGGATCAGTTTCCCCGACAGGATTATCCTCATTGATGCACAGAAGAATTACGTCCTGGAAGCACCGCTGGGTGCCAGGCCTGCTGCTGATGCAACTGATGACGTTAAGAACGTCTGGCAGAGCAAAGCTGATGACTACTCGATAGTTCAATGTGCCATGCTTTACGGCTTAGAACCGGGTCTTCAACGACGTTTTGAACGTCATGGGGCATATGAGATGTTCCAGGAGTTGAAGTTAATTTTTCAAGCAAATGCCCGGATTGAGAAATATGAAGTCTCCAATAAGTTCTACAGCTGCAAGATGGAGGAGAATAGTTTTGTCAGTGAGCATATACACAAAATGTCTGGGTATAATAATCACTTAATTCAACTGGGAGTTAATCTTCCGGATGATAGCGTCATTGACAGAATTCTCCAATCACTACCACCAAGCTACAAGAGCTTCATGATGAACTATAATATGCAAGGGATGAACAAGACAATTCCCGAGCTCTTCGCAATGCTAAAAGCTGCGGAGGTAGAAATCAAGAAGGAGCATCAAGTGTTGATGGTCAACAAGACCACTAGTTTCAAGAAAAAGGGCAAAGGGAAGAAGAAGGGGAACTTCAAGAAGAACAGCAAGCAAGTTGCTGCTCAAGAAAAGAAACCCAAGTCTGGACCTAAGCCTGAAACTGAGTGCTTCTACTGCAAGCAGACTGGACACTGGAAGCGAAACTGCCCCAAGTATTTGGCGGATAAGAAGGATGGCAAGGTGAACAAAGGTATATGTGATATACATGTTATTGATGTGTACCTTACTAGAGCTCACAGTAGCACCTGGGTATTTGATACTGGTTCTGTTGCTAATATTTGCAACTCAAAACAGGGACTATGGAATAAGCGAGCACTGGCCAAGGACGAGGTGACGATGCGCGTGGGAAACGGTTCCAAAGTCAATGTGATCGCGGTCGGCACGCTACCTCTACATCTACCTTCGGGATTAGTTTTAGACCTGAATAATTGTTATTTGGTGCCAGCGTTAAGCATGAACATTATATCTGGATCTTGTTTGATGTGAGACAATTATTCATTTAAATCAGAGAATAATGGTTGTTCTATTTATATGAGTAATATCTTTTATGGTCATGCACCCTTGAAGAGTGGTCTATTTTTATTGAATCTCGATAGTAGTGATACACATATTCATAATGTCGAAGCCAAAAGATGCAGAGTTGATAATGATAGTGCAACTTATTTGTGGCACTGCCGTTTAGGTCATATCGGTATAAAGCCATGAAGAAACTCCATACTGATGGACTTTTGGAATTACTTGATTATGAATCACTTGGTACTTGCGAACCGTGCCTCATGGGCAAGATGACTAAAACACCGTTCTCCGGTACTATGGAGAGAGCAACAGATCTGTTGGAAATCATACATACAGATGTATGTGGTCCGATGAATGTTGAAACTCGTGGCGGATATCATTATTTTCTCACCTTCACAGATGATTTAAGCATATATGGGTATATCTACTTAACGAAACACAAGTCTGAAACATTTGAAAAGTTCAAAGAATTTCAGAGTGAAGTGGAAAATCATCGTAACAAGAAAATAAAGTTTCTACGATCTGATCGTGGAGGAGAATATTTGAGTTACGAGTTTGGTTTACATTTGAAACAATGCGGAATAGTTTCGCAACTCACGCCACCTGGAACACCACAAAGAAATTGTGTGTCCGAACGTCGTAATCGTACTTTACTAGATATGGTGTGATCTATGATGTCTCTTACTGATTTACCGCTATCGTTCTGGGGTTATGCTTTAGAGACGGCCGCATTCACGTTGAATAGGGCACCATCAAAATCCGTTGAGACGGCGCCTTATGAACTGTGGTTTGGCAAGAAACCAAAGTTGTCGTTTCTTAAAGTTTGGGGCTGCGATGCTTATGTGAAGAAACTTCAACCAGATAAGCTCGAACCTAAATCGGAGAAATGTGTCTTCATAGGATACCCAAAGGAGACAGTTGGGTACACCTTCTATCACAGATCCGAAGGCAAGATATTCGTTGCTAAGAATGGATCCTTTCTAGAGAAGGAATTTTGCTCGAAACAAGTGAGTAGGAGGAAAGTAGAACTTGATGAGGTAACTGTACCTGCTCCCTTATTGGAAAGTAGTTCATCACAGAAATCGGTTTCTGTGACACCTACACCAATTAGTGAGGAAGCTAATGATATTGATCATGAAACTTCAGATCAAGTTTCTACTGAACCTCGTAGGTCTACCAGAGTAAGATCCGCACCAGAGTGGTACGGTAATCCTATTCTGGAAGTCATGTTACTTGACCATGATGAACCTACGAACTATGAGGAAGCGATGATGAGCCCAGATTCCACAAAATGGCTAGAGGCCATAAAATCTGAGATGGGATCCATGTATGAAAACAAAGTATGGACTTTGGTTGACTTGCACGATGATCGGCAAGCCATTGAGAATAAATGGATCTTTAAGAAGAAGACTGACGCTGATGGTAATGTAACTGTCTATAAAGCTCGACTTGTTGCAAAAGGTTTTCGACAAGTTCAAGGGGTTGACTACGATGAGACTTTCTCACCCGTAGCGATGCTTAAGTCTGTCGGAATCATGTTAGAAATTGCCGCATTTTATGATTATGAAATTTGGCAAATGGATGTCAAAACTGCATTCTTGAATGGATTTCTGGAAGAAGAGTTGTATATGATGCAACCAGAAGGTTTTGTTGATCCAAAATGTGCTAACAAAGTGTGCAAGCTCCAGCGATCAATCTATGGTCTGGTGCAAGCCTCTCAGAGTTGGAATAAACGCTTTGATAGTGTGATCAAAGCATATGGTTTTATACAAACTTTTGGAGAAGCCTGTATTTACAAGAAAGTGAGTGGGAGCTCTGTACCATTTCTAATATTATATGTGGACGACATATTGTTGATTGGAAATGATATAGAATTTCTGGATAGCATAAAAGGATACTTGAATAAAAGTTTTTCGATGAAAGACCTCGGTGAAGCTGCTTATATATTGGGCATCAAGATCTATAGAGATAGATCAAGACGCTTGATTGGAATTTCACAATGCACATACCTTGATAAAGTTTTGAAAAAGTTTAATATGGATCAGGAAAAGAAAGGGTTCTTGCCTATATTACAAGGTAGAAAATTGAGTCAGACTCAATGCCCGACCACTGCAGAAGATAGAAAGAAAATGAAAGGAGTTCCCTATGCTTCAGCCATAGGCTCTATCATGTATGCAATGATGTGTACCAAACCTGATGTGTGCCTTGCTATTAGTTAGCAGGGAGGTACCAAAGTAATCCAGGAGTGGATCACTGGACAACGGTCAAGAATATTCTGAAATACCTGAAAAGGACTAAGGATATGTTTCTCATTTATGGGGGTGACAAAGAGCTTGTCGTAAAAGGTTACGTCGATGCAAGCTTTGACACTGATCCGGATGATTCTAAATCGCAAACCGGATACGTATTTATATTAAATGGTGGAGCTGTAAGTTGGTGCAGTTCTAAACAAAGCGTCGTAGCGGGATCTACATGTGAAGCAGAGTACATAGCTGCTTCGGAAGCAGCAAATGAAGGAGTCTGGATGAAGGATTTCATTTCTGATCTAGGTGTCATACCTAGTGCATCGGGACCAATGAAGATCTTCTGTGACAATACTGGTGCAATTGCCCTGGCAAAGGAATCCAGATTTCACAAGAGGACCAAGCACATCAAGAGACGCTTCAATTCCATCCGGGACCAAGTCCAGGTGGGAGACATAGAGATTTGCAAGATACATACGGATCTGAATATTGCAGACCCATTGACTAAGCCTCTTCCACGAGCAAAACATGATCAGCACCAAGACTCAATGGGTGTTAGAATCATCACTATGTAATCTAGATTATTGACTCTAGTGCAAGTGGGAGACTGAAGGAAATATGCCCTAGAGGCAATAATAAAGTTATTATTTATTTCCTCGTATCATGATAAATGTTTATTATTCATGCTAGAATTGTATTATCCGGAAACATGATACATGTGTGAATACATAGACAAACATAATGTCACTAGTATGCCTCTACTTGACTAGCTCATTAATCAAAGATGGTTATGTTTCCTAACCGTAGACATGTGTTGTCATTTGATTAACGGGATCACATCATTAGGAGAATGATGTGATTGACTTGACCGATTATGTTAGCCTAGCACTTGATCGTTTAGTATGTTGCTATTGCTTTCTTCATGACTTATACAAAGTTCCTACAACTATGAGATTATGCAACTCCCGTTTACCAGAGGAACACCTTGTGTGCTACCAAACGTCACAACGTAACTGGGTGATTATAAAGGTGCTCTTCAGGTGTCTCTAAAGGTACATGTTGGGTTGGCGTAATTCGAGATTAGGTTTTGTCACTCCGATTGTCGGAGAGGTATCTCTGGGCCCTCTCGATAATACACATCACTTAAGCCTTGCAAGCATTGTAACTAATGAGTTAGTTACAGAATGATGTATTACGGAACGAGTAAAGAGACTTGCCGGTAACGAGATTGAACTAGGTATTGGATACCGACGATCGAATCTTGGGCAAGTAACATACCGATGACAAAGGGAACAACGTATGTTGTTATGCGCTTTGACCGATAAAGATCTTCGTAGAATATGTAGGAGCCAATATGAACATCCAGGTTCCACTATTGGTTATTGACTGGAAACAGTTCTAGGTCATGTCTACATAGTTCTCGAACCCGTAGGGTCCGCACGCTTAACGTTACGATGACAGTTTTATTATGAGTTTATAAGTTTTGATGTACCGAAGTTTGTTCGGAGTCCTGGATATGATCACGGACATGACGAGGAGTCTCGAAATGGTCGAGACATAAAGATTGATATATTGGACGACTATATTCGGACACCGCAAGTGTTCCGGGTGATTTCGGAGTAAACCGGAGTGCTAGAGGGTTACCGTAA